>NW_027507786.1:20104062-20373066 GCF_037356315.1 Lithobates pipiens | reverse complement strand
TCCTTCTGTAGAGGGTGGAGCCTACCCTGCCCCTCCCATATCTCTGCTCTCTCTGCCTCTGCAGGGTGACTGGCTTAGTCTCTGCCTCCTTTTGTAGTTTTTTGTAGTGGGTGGAGCCTACCTTGCCCCTCCCATATCTCTGCTCTCTCTGCCTCTGCAGGGTGACTGGCTTAGTCTCCGCCTCCCTTTGTAGTTTTTTGTAGTGGGTGGAGCCTATCTTGCCCCTCCCAAATCTCTGCTCTCTCTGCAGGGTGACTGGCTTTGTCTCCTCCTCCTCCAGTAGTTTTCTATAGTGGGTGGAGCCTACCTTGCCCCTCCTTATCTCTGCTCTCTCTGCCTCTGCAGGGTGACTGGCTTAGTCTCCGCCTCCCTTTGTAGTTTTTTGTAGTGGGTGGAGCCTACCTTGCCCCTCCCATATCTCTGCTCTCTCTGCAGGGTGACTGGCTTTGTCTCCGCCTCCTCCAGTTGTTTTCTATAGTGGGTGGAGCCTACCTTGCCCCTCCCATATCTCTTCCCTCTCTGCCTCTGCAGGGTGACTGGCTTTGTCTCCGCCTCCTCCAGTAGTTTTTTATAGTGGGTGGAGCCTACCTTGCCCCTCCCATATCTCTGCTCTCTCTGCCTCTGCAGGGTGACTGGCTTAGTCTCTGCCTCCTTTTGTAGTTTTTTGTAGTGGGTGGAGCCTACCTTGCCCCTCCCATATCTCTGCTCTCTCTGCCTCTGCAGGGTGACTGGCTTAGTCTCCGCCTCCCTTTGTAGTTTTTTGTAGTGGGTGGAGCCTATCTTGCCCCTCCCAAATCTCTGCTCTCTCTGCAGGGTGACTGGCTTTGTCTCCTCCTCCTCCAGTAGTTTTCTATAGTGGGTGGAGCCTACCTTGCCCCTCCCTTATCTCTGCTCTCTCTGCCTCTGCAGGGTGACTGGCTTAGTCTCCGCCTCCCTTTGTAGTTTTTTGTAGTGGGTGGAGCCTACCTTGCCCCTCCCATATCTCTTCCCTCTCTGCCTCTGCAGGGTGACTGGCTTTGTCTCCGCCTCCTCCAGTAGTTTTCTATAGTGGGTGGAGCCTACCTTGCCCCTCCCATATCTCTGCTCTCTCTGCAGGGGGACTGGCTTTGTCTACGCCTCCTCCAGTAGTTTTTTATAGTGGGTGGAGCCTACTTCACCCCTCTCTGCACATACTACATACAGTACAGTGATGATGTCACAATTAATGAGGTGGGCAGGAGGGGCGGCTGCCCTGAGCACTGGTATCATGTGCGATTGGGGGGGGGGCGCCGCAAGGAGAGGGTGATTTGTATTGGGTGGGGGAATTTGGGGGGAAGGAGGGAGTAAGAATTGTTCTAGGAGGAGAAATTTGAGGGGGGATGGGGGGGAAGAGGATTTGTGCTAGGAAGGGGAATTTTTTTTTTTTTGGGGGGGCGGGAAGAGGATTTGTGCCAGTTGGGATGATTGAGGGGTATTTGTGCTAGGTGGGGAAATTTGGAGAGGGGGGGGCAGGATGTCTACTTAGGAGGGGAGATTTGAGGAGTACAGGATTTGTGCTAGGAGGGGGAGGGGAGGTGAGCGCTGGGTGGACGTGTGCACTGCCGAAAAAAAATTGTTCATTTTCGTTTCATTCGTTTTATTTTTTTTTGTTTTTTGGGTCATTCGTTACGATTGCAATTCGTAAATTCAGAAATAAGAAATAATAATTAACTAATAATAAACTATTAAATTATAGATATTGGAATTTCCTTTCAAATGTGGCTGTCAGTGAACGTAACGAATCCGAATTTATCCGAAATAATGAATGCCGCATCTAAACACATGGAGAGGAACAAATTTATTATAAATAATAATCATAAAAAGTTTTTATGATTATTATTATTTATTATTATTAATTTGTTACGTTTCATTCGTTTAGATGCGGCATTCGTTATTTCGGATAAATTCGTAACTTCACATAAATTCGCATTCGTTACTTTCACTAACAGCCACATTTGAAAAGAAATTCCAATATCTATAAATTTAATAGTTAGTGATAGTTAAGTTATTATTCGTTTTTTATTATTTCAGATTTTCACATTTTTGGCTTTCTGGACTTTTGCATTTCTGAATTAGCGAATTTACAAATTTCTGAATTTCCGAATTCACAAATTGACAAATATTAGAATTTACGAATATTTGACGAAATGTGTTAAACGTGTTGACGCCAATTTCGGATATTTCCAAATTAACGAATTTGTCGAAATTCGTAAAAAAAAAAAAAAAAAGAATTTAGAACGAAATGAATTGCACATGTCTAGTGCTGGGGGGGGGGGGGAGGATTTGAGCTGGGAGGAGGGATGGGGGCGGACATCAGATTTCATTTTAGGTTTGGGGAGTGGAAATTTCTTCTTGTTCCGGTGTCATCTAAGAGGAAGTCTCTCCTCACTTCCTGTTGTGTCACCCTGACAGGAAGTGAAGGGGAATATCCCTCAATGGAGACACAGACAGGAGAGAAATACAATGTTTTCACACTTCTATAGTTTATCTAAGAAATTGTAAATACATTTCTGGCTACATATAAACTTTAATATCCAATAAAGGAGGAAAATCTTCCTGTGACATTAATGTCAGATTTTTGGACACATCTGCTGCAGATTTCCCCGCAATCTGCTGGATGGTGAGAGGAAAACCGACTTGCAGATTTTACGGGGAAAAGTTCAGGTTTCAGCACAAGAAGCTTAAAACCAACTAGTGAGCATATATGAGGGGGGGGGGGGGGCGTTGTACAGGATTTTTAGAAGGGACAGAGCGATGTTCTGCAGAAACAGGTAGAACATCTCTCCATCCCTTCCCCCTCCTGACAGATCCATATCTCTAGAAAGGTCCGTGATGGGATAATCTGCAAAATATATCAATATGGATCTGGAGGGGGAGGGGAGGGAGCGATGTTCTGCAGATCTCTATAGAGGTCAGTGATGGGATAATCTGCAAAATATATCAATCTGGAGGGGGAGGGGAGGGAGCGATGTTCTGCAGTTCTCTATAGAGGTCAGTGATGGGATAATCTGCAGAATATAGCAATATGGATCTGGAGGGGGAGGGGAAGGAACGATGTTCTGCAGATCTCTATAGAGGTCAGTGATGGGATAATCTGCAAAATATATCAATATGGATCTGGAGGGGGAGGGGAAGGAGCGATGTTCTGCAGATCTCTATAGAGGTCAGTGATGGGATAATCTGCAGAATATATCAATATGGATCTGGAGGGGGAGGGGAAGGAGCGATGTTCTGCAGATCTCTATAGAGGTCAGTGATGGGATAATCTGCAGAATATAGCAATATGGATCTGGAGGGGGAGGGGAGGGAGCGATGTTCTGCAGTTCTCTATAGAGGTCAGTGATGGGATAATCTGCAGAATATAGCAATATGGATCTGGAGGGGGAGGGGAGGGAGCGATGTTCTGCAGATCTCTATAGAGGTCAGTGATGGGATAATCTGCAGAATATATCAATATGGATCTGGAGGGGGAGGGGAGGGAGCGATGTTCTGCAGATCTGTAGAGAGGTCAGTGATGGGATAATCTGCAGAATATAGCAATATGGATCTGGAGGGGGAGGGGAAGGAGCGATGTTCTGCAGATCTCTATAGAGGTCAGTGATGGGATAATCTGCGCAATATAACAATATGGATCTGGAGGGGGAGGGGAGGGAGCGATGTTCTGCAGATCTCTATAGAGGTCAGTGATGGGATAATCTGCAAAATATATCAATATGGATCTGGAGGGGGAGGGGAGGGAGCGATGTTCTGCAGTTCTCTATAGAGGTCAGTGATGGGATAATCTGCAAAATATATCAATATGGATCTGGAGGGGGAGGGGAGGAAGCGATGTTCTGCAGATCTCTATAGAGGTCAGTGATGGGATAATCTGCAAAATATATCAATATGGATCTGGAGGGGGAGGGGAGGGAGCGATGTTCTGCAGATCTGTAGAGAGGTCAGTGATGGGATAATCTGCACAATATAACAATATGGATCTGGAGGGGGCGGGGCGGGAGCGATGTTCTGCAGATCTCTATAGAGGTCAGTGATGGGATAGTCTGCAAAATATATCAATATGGATCTGGATAGGGAGGGGAAGGAGCGATGTTCTGCAGATCTCTATAGAGGTCAGTGATGGGATAATCTGCAGAATATATCAGTATGGATCTGGAGGGGGAGGGGAAGGAGCGATGTTCTGCAGATCTCTATAGAGGTCAGTGATGGGATAATCTGCAGAATATAACAATATGGATCTGGAGGGGGCGGGGAAGGAGCGATGTTCTGCAGATCTGTAGAGAGGTCAGTGATGGGATAATCTGCACAATATAACAATATGGATCTGGAGGGGGAGGGGCGGGAGCGATGTTCTGCAGATCTCTATAGAGGTCAGTGATGGGATAATCTGCAAAATATATCAATATGGATCTGGATAGGGAGGGGAAGGAGTGATGTTCTGCAGTTCTCTATAGAGGTCAGTGATGGGATAATCTGCAGAATATATCAATATGGATCTGGATAGGGAGGGGAGGGAGCGATGTTCTGCAGATCTCTATAGAGGTCAGTGATGGGATAATCTGCAGAATATAACAATATGGATCTGGAGGGGGAGGGGCAGGAGCGATGTTCTGCAGATCTGTAGAGAGGTCAGTGATGGGATAATCTTCACAATATATCAATATGGATATGGAGG
This sequence comes from Lithobates pipiens, assembly GCF_037356315.1. Lineage (NCBI taxonomy): Eukaryota > Metazoa > Chordata > Amphibia > Anura > Ranidae > Lithobates > Lithobates pipiens. The sequence continues at coordinate 20,368,376 of NW_027507786.1, read as the reverse complement.
GGGAGGGGAAGGAGCGATGTTCTGCAGATCTGTAGAGAGGTCAGTGATGGGATAATCTTCACAATATATCAATATGGATCTGTCAGGAGGGGGATGGGACAAAGCGATGTTCTGCAGATCTCTAGAGGGAATAAACTGCAGTATATTTTAATACATGTAGGGATGTAAGCGGACAGAGCGATGTTCTGCAGAGTGTCTCACCTCTGGTTGCAGAGCTGACAGGCGAAGCAGTCCAGGTGGTAAACGTTATCTCTGGCACGCATGACCATTTCGAAGGCGGGGATGAGCTTGCTGCACGCGGCGCAGTTCCCTGTGGTTCCGAAGAGCCTGCCAAACAGACACATCATATATCAGAAATAAAATCACAGCAATGACATCATTGTGACCCATTACAGACATCGCTCTGCGTCTGAACAAAACCCATACCCACTCACAGAGGCTCAGCATCACATGTGGGCGTTACCTGCATGCAAACGCAGCCTGTCTAGGAACGCCCACTTCTCCAGACTGACATGCCCATCAATGCAATTTGATATTTGCATAACTCCTCCCATGACCCCGCCCACCACTTGCAGGGGGAGTGGTTGTCACTTTTGACCAGGAAGCATGGACAGCAATAAAAACATTGTCAGGGGTTCTAGCCCCTCCCCCATTCTGTGCCCCCCCCCCTCAAATAATGGGATTTCTCCCCATACAGTAGAAGGAAGGGGGGATATGGGGGTGTAACCAGTGTGAAGGGATCTGGGGGGGGGGGTGATCAGGATGGGGGTATCTGGGGTGTGTGTAGAATGGTCACCTCATCCCTTTACACCTGAACACATATTGATTACACAGTTTCTGTGGCTGATTAAGGTGGTAATAAAACTCACTTGGTGCCTTATCTGCATGAAATCAGCTTCAGAACCTGTATAATTCATGTGTGATCTGGATTAAAGGGATGAGGTGGCAACCATAGTTGGGTGTGATCAGGGTGGAGGGATCTGGAGGTGTGATAAGAGTGGTGGGGGGTACCTGGGAGGTGTGATCAGTGTGGGGGGGGGGGATCTGGGGTTGTGATCAGAGTGGGGGGGTATCTGGGGTGTGATCAGTGTGATGGGGGGTACCTGGGAGGTGTGATCAGGGTGGAGGGATCTGGGGGTGTGATCAGAGTGTGGGGGGGTATCTGGGGTGTGTGATCAGAGTGGGGAGATCTGGGGGTGTGATCAGAGTGTGGGGGCGTATCTGGGGTGTGTGATTAGAGTGGGGGGGATCTGGGGGTGTGATCAGAGTGTGGGGGGGGTATCTGGGGTGTGTGATCAGAGTGGGGGGGATCTGGGGGTGTGATCAGAGTGGGGGGATCTGGGGTGTGTGATCTGGGTGGAGGGATTTGGAGGTGTGATAAGAGTGGTGGGGGATACCTGGGAGGTGTGATCAGAGTGGGGGGATCTGGGGTGTGTGATCAGGATGGAGGGATTTGGAGGTGTGATAAGAGTGGAGGGATGGTGGTGGGGGGGGGGGGGGATCTAGGAGTGTGATCAGAGTGCAGTTATAGGAAGGGGGGGTCTGGAGGTGTGATGGAGAAATCTGGGGGTGGGTTTAGAGCAGTGGAGCATCTGGGGGTGTGATCTGATCAGAGTAGAGGAATGGGGGAGAGCTAAAGGTGTGATCAGACAGGAGGGTTGGGGTGGGTTTGCGGGTGTAATCAGGGTGATACCCCCCGTATCTGGGTCAGGGTTGTGATCAGTGTGGAGGGGATCTGGGGTTTTTATCAGACAGGGGGGTTGGGGTGGGTTATGGGGGGGTTATCCGGGGGTGTGATCAGAGTGGGGGGGTATCTGGGGGTATCTAAACGTCCACGGGCACTGACAACCCATGCTATGCCACTGAATTATGTTGACTTTAGCGGAGTTGCAGGACTACCTGGAGCTCATTAGCTGGTTATTTATAAACATTCATCAAATGGGAGATAGAGAGTTACAAAGTAACATTTTTTATAAACATTGATCAGATGGGAGATACAAAGTGACATTTTTACTTTTGTGTCTGAAATTCATCTCCAGATGAAAGGGATGATCCCCAATTCACTCTCTTTTCCCTTTCCCCCTTTTAACTATTATTTTCCTGCTTTTTTATTATTTCTATTTGTCACCATTTCAGCAAAACCAAAATTGAGAAGAATATTCAGCACACCGGCGAGGTGAATCTGAACGCTCCTGATTATTGAGATTCCATTATAAAGCACATACATGTAAACTGCAAGCTGTACGCGGATATCGGTCCAGTACGCGGATATCGGTCCCGTAAGCAGATATTGGTGTCGTACGCAGATATTGGTGTCGTACGCGGATATCGGTCCCATAAGCGGATATTGTTGTCGTACGCGGATATCGGTCCCATACGCGGATATCGGTCCCATACGCGGATATCGGTCCCGTAAGCGGATATTGGTGTCGTACGCAGATATTGGTGTCGTACGCGGATATCGGTCCCATAAGCGGATATTGTTGTCGTACGCGGATATCGGTCCCATATGCGGATATCGGTCCCATACGCGGATATCGGTCCCGTATGCGGATATTGGTGTCGTTCGCGGATATCGGTCCCATACGCGGATATCGGTCCCATACGCGGATATCGGTCCCGTAAGCGGATATTGGTGTCGTACGCAGATATTGGTGTCGTACGCGGATATCGGTCCCATAAGCGGATATTGTTGTCGTACGCGGATATCGGTCCCATACGCGGATATCGGTCCCATACGCGGATATCGGTCCCGTATGCGGATATTGGTGTCGTACGCGGATATCGATCCCATACGCGGATATCGGTCCCATACGCGGATATCGGTCCCGTATGCGGATATTGGTGTCATTCGCGGATATCGGTCCCATAAGCGGATATTGGTGTCGTACACGGATTTCGGTCCCGTATGCGAATGTCAATGCCGTACGCGGATATCGGTCCGGTACGCGGATATCGGTCCGGTACGCGGATATCAGTCCCATAAGCGGATATCGGTCCCGTACGCGGATATCGGTGCTGGATGAGAACCCCATTTTTGGGCTATAAGCGTATTGGGCTGAATCAGGTTTTTACTACTGTCGGGGTCCCCGCCAGGAAGACCCGCCCTCTTTTTGTCTCAGTGACCAATTGTGCTTTGCTACAGAAAGTGGTTGGAAATCCCACATTTTACAGGTCTATTTATTGTTTTCACTGAAGATTCACAATTTTTTTCCACATAGGATTTAGTTAATAAAATGTGCGAATCATGGGTGAAAGTTGTATGAGACTGGGATGAAAACATTGATGAATAGACGCTGTTCTCGCGGTCATGGTGTTGGTTCGATGGTGTCGCTCATTCTGAATGGAACCCCCAGTAATGCCCAATGTGCTGCAATACAGAGAAAAAGTCCACACACCTTTTAATTGCATTAGACCAATATTTCTTAACCAGGGTGCTGCAGCACTTCGGGATGCTCTTTGGGTTTCCAGGGGGGGGGGGGGGGGGCGACAAGCATGGGGCCTAGTTTGCCCTGGGTCGATAGAATGAGTTGACATGGTGTGGGTCAACCAGCTACCAGCACTGTAACAACCAATGATACTCTAGGGTCAGGGGCATGGGATCGTGCATTGGTTTAGCGATGGTGGCTAGCTTGCCTGCACCATGGCAACACATGACTGTGATCCAGGGCAAGGGGCATGATGGCCCACCTCCAGCATTCAGGAGAAGATGGAAGTCTGCCCCCTCCAGACATCTTTCCCCACCCTCTGCACTGGAGCCAAAAGGTAGAACTCTAATATGAAGAGAGCACTGTGTGATTGGGTGATTGGTGGCCCTGTGATGGAAGGATTGTGTGATTGGGGGCCCTGTGATGGAAGGATTGTGTGATTGGGGGCCCTGTGATGGAAGGACTGTGTGATTGGGGGCCCTGTGATGGAAGGATTGTGTGATTGGGGGCCCTGTGATGGAAGGATTGTGTGATTGGGGGCCCTGTGATGGAAGGATTGTGTGATTGGGGGCCCTGTGATGGAAGGATTGTGTGATTGGGGGCCCTGTGATGGAAGGGTTGTGTGATTGGGGGCCCTGTGATGGAAGGATTGTGTGATTGGGGGCCCTGTGATGGAAGGATTGTGTGATTGGGGGCCCTGTGATGGAAGGATTGTGTGATTGGGGACCCTGTGATGGAAGGACTTTGTGTCTGGAGGCTTCTGTCATGGGGGCACTTTTTCTGTGATGGACTGGTTGATTGGGGGGGGGGGCTGTGATGGGGGCTGTGTTATGGAAGGACTGTATGGTTGGGGGGGGTGTTCTTTGATGGGGGCTGTATGATTGGGGGGCTCTATGATGGAGGACTGTGTGGTTGGGGGGTCTTTGATGGGGGGACTGTGTAATGGGGGGGCTCTGTGATGGAAGGACTGTGTGGTTGGGGGATTCTTTGATGGGGGCTCTATGATTGGGGGGCTGTGTGATGGAAGGGCTGTGTGGTTGGGGGGGGTCTTTGATGGGGGGACTGTGTAATGGGGGGCTCTGTGACGGAAGGACTGTGTGGTTGGGGGATTCTTTGATGGGGCTGTATTATTGGGGGGGTGTGATGGAAGGACTGTGTGGTTGTGGGGCTCTTTGATGGGGGACTGTGTGATTTAGGGTAATGTTATGGGAGACCTGTGTAACTGGGGGGCTTTGTGATGGAAACTGTGTGATTGGGGGCTCTTTGATGGGGGACTGTGTGCTTGGGGGAGGGGGGCAGCGGCTCTGTGATGGAAGGACTTTGTAAATGGGGGGTCTTTTATTGGGGGACTGTGAGGCTCTGTCATGGAAGGACTGTGTGATTGCGGTGCTCTTTGATGGGAGAGCTGTGTGATTGAGAGCTCTGCTACAGGGGGCTTTGTGATGGATATGGTGTGATTCGGGGGCTCTTTGATGGGGTAATGTATGACCGGGGGGCTCTGTTTAACTGGGGGTCTTTGTGATGGATACTGTGTGATGGGGGAGCTTTTGATGGAAAATTGTGACTGTGGGGGAGGGGGTTCTGTAATGGAGGACTGTGGCATTGTGGGGCTCAGTGACAGAGACCTCTGGGGTGGTGGGGCCCAGACATGTAGCGTTGAATTTGACATTAAAGGGTGACTGAAAGTAAAGGGGTGACTCTGATGGGAAAGGAAGACTCTGACATGAATGGGTGAATCTGGTATGATGGGGGTGCCCTCTGACATGAAGGGTTGACTCTGGTGTGATGGGGGATCCTCTGACATGAAGGGGTGACTCTGGTGTGATGAGGGGGCCCTCTGACATGAAGGGGTGACTCTGGTGTGATGGGGGTGCCTCTGGCATGAAGGGGTGACTCTGATGTGGTGAGGGGGCCTTTTGACATGAATGGGTGTCTCTGGTGTGATGGAGGGCCCTCTGGCATTAAGGGGTGACTCTGGTGTTATGGGGGGCCCTCTGGCATGAAGGGGTGACTCTGGTGTGATGAGGGGGCCCTCTGACATGAAGGGGTGACTCTGGTGTGATGAGGGGGCCCTCTGACATGAAGGGGTGACTCTGGTGTGATGGGGGTGCCTCTGGCATGAAAGGGTGACTCTGGTGTTATGGGGGGCCCTCTGGCATGAAGGGGTGACTCTGATGTGGTGAGGGGGCCCTCTGACATGAAGGGGTGACTCTGGTGTGATGGGGGGCCCTCTGGCATGAAGGGGTGACTCTGGTGTTATGGGGGGGCCCTCTGGCATGAAGGGGTGACTCTGATGTGATGGGAGGGGGCCCTCTGACATGAATGGGTGACTCTGGTGTGATGGGGGGCCCTCTGGCATGAAGGGGTGACTCTGATGTGATGGGGGGGCCTCTGGCATGAAGGGGTGACTCTGATGTGATGGGGGGCCCTCTGGCATGAAGGTGTGACTCTGGTGTGATGGGGGGCCCTCTGGCATGAAGGGGTGACTCTGATGTGATGGGAGGGGGCCCTCTGGCATGAAGGTGTGACTCTGGTGTGATGGGGGGCCCTCTGGCATGAAGGGGTGACTCTGATGTGATGGGAGGGGGCCCTCTGGCATGAATGGGTGACTCTGATGTGATGGAGGGGGCCCTCTGACATGAATGGGTGACTCGGATGTGATGGGGGGCCCTCTGGCATGAAGGGGTGACTCGGATGTGATGGGAGGGGGCCCTCTGACATGAATGGGTGACTCGGATGTGATGGGGGGCCCTCTGACATGAATGGGTGACTCTGATGTGATGGGAGGGGGCCCTCTGACATGAATGGGTGACTCGGATGTGATGGGGGGCCCTCTGACATGAATGGGTGACTCGGATGTGATGGGGGCCCTCTGGCATGAAGGGGTGACTCTGATGTGATGGGAGGGGGCCCTCTGACATGAATGGGTGACTCGGATGTGATGGGGGGCCCTCTGGCATGAAGGGGTGACTCTGATGTGATGGGAGGGGGCCCTCTGACATGAATGGGTGACTCGGATGTGATGGGGGGCCCTCTGACATGAATGGGTGACTCGGATGTGATGGGGGCCCTCTGACATGAATGGGTGACTCGGATGTGATGGGGGCCCTCTGGCATGAAGGGGTGACTCTGATGTGATGGGAGGGGGCCCTCTGACATGAATGGGTGACTCGGATGTGATGGGGGGCCCTCTGGCATGAAGGGGTGACTCTGATGTGATGGGAGGGGGCCCTCTGACATGAATGGGTGACTCGGATGTGATGGGGGGCCCTCTGACATGAATGGGTGACTCGGATGTGATGGGGGGCCCTCTGGCATGAAGGGGTGACTCTGAAATGATGGGAGGGGGCCCTCTGACATGAAGGGGTGACTCTGGTGTTATGGGGGGCCCTCTGACATGAAGGGGTGACTGATATGATGGGAGGGGGCCCTCTGACATGAAGGGGTGACTCTGGTGTTATGGGGGGCCAAAAATCTTGATGGGACTCCTAACCTTTGCGTACCCTACAATAAACTCAACAAAAAGTTTTGACTTTGCCTCCACACCATTGGTGGGGACATGGCCGCCATTGGCCGCCATTGGGCGCCTGGCAGGGTAGAATGGGCGCGGGTTGTGCTGCCAGGTGAAGACAAAGAGAACATCAATAAGTCCGATCAGCTGCCCTTGCAGAGCCTCCAGTGACTGCGGAATAAACTGTATTCCCGGAGATTTATCTCTCTAAGCTTCCCCTCTATTTGTTTTCTATAATTATACCAACGGCTTAGGAGCGCGCCGAGCGACCCGCCACCCCGCATCAATCTGGAGAAATGAATTCCGGGGGGACAAGGTGCCCCCCCTCCCCCCCCCCTCCCCCGCGTCCGGCGAGAGAGTCCTTGGCGCCCGCACACAGGAATACAGTGCGTTGTATAAATGATATAATATTCCATTAGAAGGTATCGCAACCCATGAAGCACGCTGTCAGTCCCGCCGTCCGCTCGGCCCGCCGCGTCTCTCCGCTTTTATGTCAAGAAATACAACGCCGTGCGGACATTTTAAATACACAATATGGGTAAAAACCTGCGATTCAAGAAAGGTTTTTTTTTTTCCTTTCCCCCCCTCGGGGGAAACACGCTGCGAACAATCACCAAACGCGGAATTTTTATGTCTTTCTTTTGTACAAAAATATAACCGCCATTTCCGCCGCCAAAAATCGAATGAAGAAGGAAAAATCTGCCGACAATTATTCCATTCACTGGTGGGGTTTGTTTTTTTTTTTTTTTTTTGCCAAGGCAATTACAGCTTTCAATCTGTTTGTGGCGCGGAGAGCTGACCTCCATGCCGCTGCGGGTCAATAATATATTGCAAAAGGATTAACTATGTTTTTCTTCTCTTTCTGTCTTGATAAGGGCTGGGGGGGGATGGGGGGGGATGGGGGGGGGAATTGGGTCTGAAGCACCTTGGAGGCCGCCGGTGACTACAAATATGTGATTATTAACAACCCGGGATCGCCATCAGATGGAGCGAGACGCAAGAACTGCGCTAATTGAAAAGCTGGAGATTGCTGGAAAATGAGCCGCGCTGAATAGAAACCGTTATCACCTATATGACCTTTCCGACCAATGAGAGCCCTGCTAATAGATGAAACCGGGACATGACACCCTCATACACTATGGGGGCACTTTATAGAGATCCAAAGTATTTCCATCTATAGAGATCCTAAAATATTCCATCTATTGAGGTGCAAAATATTTCCATCAATGGAGATCCCAAAATAACTTGTAGGGGGAGGGGACATTTAGAGTGTAAGCTCCTCTGTACAGAGACTGATGTGACTGTGGGGGGAGGGGACATTAGAGTGTAAGCTCCTCTGTACAGAGACTGATGTGACTGTGGGGGAGGGGACATTTAGAGTGTAAGCTCCTCTGTACAAAGACTGATGTGACTGTGGGGGGAGGGGACATTAGAGTGTAAGCTCCTCTGTACAGGGAGTGATGTGACTGGGGGGGGGGGGGGGGGACATTAGAGTGTAAGCTCCTCTGTACAGAGACTGATGTGACTGTGGGGGGAGGGGACATTAGAGTGTAAGCTCCTCTGTACAGAGACTGATGTGACTGTGGGGGGAGGGGACATTAGAGTGTAAGCTCCTCTGGTCCAGAGACTGATGTGACTGTGGGGGGAGGGGACATTAGAGTGTAAGCTCCTCTGTACAGAGACTGGTGTGAGTGTGGGGGAGGGGACATTAGAGTGTAAGCTCCTCTGTACAGAGACTGATGTGACTGTGGGGGGAGGGGACATTAGAGTGTAAGCTCCTCTGTACAGAGACTGATGTGACTGTGGGGGAGGGGACATTAGAGTGTAAGCTCCTCTGTACAGAGACTGATGTGACTGTGGGGGAGGGGACATAGAGTGTAAGCTCCTCTGTACAGAGACTGATGTGACTGTGGGGGAGGGGACATTAGAGTGTAAGCTCCTCTGGTCCAGAGACTGATGTGACTGTGGGGGAGGGGACATTAGAGTGTAAGCTCCTCTGTACAGAGACTGATGTGACTGTGGGGGAGGGGGCATTAGAGTGTAAGCTCCTCTGTACAGAGACTGATGTGAGTGTGGGGGAGGGGACATTAGAGTGTAAGCTCCTCTGTACAGAGACTGATGTGACTGTGGGGGGAGGGGACATTAGAGTGTAAGCTCCTCTGTACAGAGACTGATGTGACTGTGGGGGAGGGGACATTTACAGTGTAAGCTCCTCTGTACAAAGACTGATGTGACTGTGGGGGGAGGGGACATTAGAGTGTAAGCTCCTCTGTACAGGGAGTGATGTGACTGGGGGGGGGGGGGGACATTAGAGTGTAAGCTCCTCTGTACAGAGACTGATGTGACGTGGGGAGAGGGGACATTAGAGTGTAAGCTCCTCTGTACAGAGACTGATGTGACTGTGGGGGAGGGGACATTAGAGTGTAAGCTCCTCTGTACAGAGACTGATGTGACTGTGGGGGGAGGGGACATTAGAGTGTAAGCTCCTCTGTACAGAGACTGATGTGACTGTGGGGGGAGGGGACATTAGAGTGTAAGCTCCTCTGGTCCAGAGACTGATGTGACTGTGGGGGGAGGGGACATTAGAGTGTAAGCTCCTCTGTACAGAGACTGATGTGAGTGTGGGGGAGGGGACATTAGAGTGTAAGCTCCTCTGTACAGAGACTGATGTGACTGTGGGGGGAGGGGACATTAGAGTGTAAGCTCCTCTGGTCCAGAGACTGATGTGACTGTGGGGGAGGGGACATTAGAGTGTAAGCTCCTCTGGTCCAGAGACTGATGTGACTGTGGGGGAGGGGACATTAGAGTGTAAGCTCCTCTGTACAGAGACTGATGTGAGTGTGGGGGAGGGGACATTAGAGTGTAAGCTCCTCTGTACAGAGACTGATGTGAGTGTGGGGGAGGGGACATTAGAGTGTAAGCTCCTCTGTACAGAGACTGATGTGAGTGTGGGGGAGGGGACATTAGAGTGTAAGCTCCTCTGTACAGAGACTGATGTGACTGTGGGGGAGGGGACATTAGAGTGTAAGCTCCTCTGTACAGAGACTGATGTGACTGTGGGGGGAGGGGACATTAGAGTGTAAGCTCCTCTGGTCCAGAGACTGATGTGACTGTGGGGGGAGGGGACATTAGAGTGTAAGCTCCTCTGTACAGAGACTGATGTGAGTGTGGGGGAGGGGACATTAGAGTGTAAGCTCCTCTGTACAGAGACTGATGTGACTGTGGGGGGAGGGGACATTAGAGTGTAAGCTCCTCTGGTCCAGAGACTGATGTGACTGTGGGGGAGGGGACATTAGAGTGTAAGCTCCTCTGTACAGAGACTGATGTGACTGTGGGGGAGGGGACATTAGAGTGTAAGCTCCTCTGTACAGAGACTGATGTGAGTGTGGGGGAGGGGACATTAGAGTGTAAGCTCCTCTGTACAGAGACTGATGTGAGTGTGGGGGAGGGGACATTAGAGTGTAAGTTCCTCTGTACAGAGACTGATGTGAGTGTGGGGGAGGGGACATTAGAGTGTAAGCTCCTCTGTACAGAGACTGATGTGACTGTAGGGGAGGGGACATTAGAGTGTAAGCTCCTCTGTACAGAGACTGATGTGACTGTGGGGGAGGGGACATTAGAGTGTAAGCTCCTCTGTACAGAGACTGATGTGACTGTGGGGGGAGGGGACATTAGAGTGTAAGCTCCTCTGTACAGAGACTGATGTGACTGTGGGGGGAGGGGACATTAGAGTGTAAGCTCCTCTGTACAGAGACTGATGTGACTGTGGGAGAGGGGACATTAGAGTGTAAGCTCCTCTGTACAGAGACTGATGTGACTGTGGGGGAGGGGACATTAGAGTGTAAGCTCCTCTGTACAGAGACCGATGTGACTGTGGGGGGAGTGGACATTAGAGTGTGAGCTCCTCTGGTACAGAGACTGATGTGACTGTGGGGGGAGGGGAAATTAGAGTGTAAGCTCCTCTGTACAGAGACTGATGTGACTGTGGGGGAGGGGACATTAGAGTGTAAGCTCCTCTGTACAGAGACTGATGTGACTGTAGGGGAGGGGACATTAGAGTGTAAGCTCCTCTGTACAGAGACTGATGTGAGTGTGGGGGAGGGGACATTAGAGTGTAAGCTCCTCTGTACAGAGACTGATGTGACTGTGGGGGGAGGGGACATTAGAGTATAAGCTCCTCTGTACAGAGACTGATGTGACTGTGGGGGGGAGGGGACATTAGAGTGTAAGCTCCTCTGTACAGAGACTGATGTGACTGTAGGGGAGGGGACATTAGAGTGTAAGCTCCTCTGTACAGAGACTGATGTGACTGTGGGGGAGGGGACATTAGAGTGTAAGCTCCTCTGTACAGAGACTGATGTGGCTGTGGGGGGAGGGGACATTAGAGTGTAAGCTCCTCTGTACAGAGACTGATGTGACTGTGGGGGGAGGGGACATTAGAGTGTAAGCTCCTCTGTACAGAGACTGATGTGACTGTAGGGGAGGGGACATTAGAGTGTAAGCTCCTCTGTACAGAGACTGATGTGACTGTGGGGGAGGGGACATTAGAGTGTAAGCTCCTCTGTACAGAGACTGATGTGACTGTGGGGGGAGGGGACATTAGAGTGTAAGCTCCTCTGTACAGAGACTGATGTGACTGTGGGGGAGGGGGCATTAGAGTGTAAGCTCCTCTGTACAGAGACTGATGTGACTGTGGGGGAGGGGACATTAGAGTGTATGCTCCTCTGTACAGAGACTGATGTGACTGTGGGGGAGGGGGCATTAGAGTATAAGCTCCTCTGTACAGAGACTGATGTGACTGTGGGGGAGGGGACATTAGAGTGTAAGCTCCTCTGTACAGAGACTGATGTGATTAGCTCAGTGATCTCTGTACAGCACTGTGGTATATGTCAGAGCTATATAAATGTATAATAATAATAGTGTGTGAGTGGGGGAGGGGACATTAGAGTGTAAGCTCCTCTGGTGCAGGAATTGTGCCCCCCTGTAATACAAGGTGTGGGTTGGAGGTGATTATCCTGGATGAGCCCCCCCTCCCCTCCCCCGGGTCGCCGTCTCCCTCCATGTGGCGGCTCTCTCCATCCATTATTCATGAAGCACACAATTGTCTCTCTCCGATTAGCCGCCATGAAAGGCTCGGCGTTCTGCCATTTGCACGGTGAAGGCCTCGGCCCGCTCGCTCCGAGGGAACTGGTGGGGGGAAGTTTCATAGACTTTCTTTTTAACCACGTAACCAGCACGCTTCAATGGCGAGAGCCGTACATCCGGCGCGGTCGGTGGGGCGCGGGGCGCGGGGGTTAAACGCTCTCCGCCGTCCCTTCGCTTTGAAATGTTTCGCCGGGATCTGCAGTTCATTCTTCTCTTTAGACAAATGGGGGAAAAGAAAATCGTATTATCTTCCGCCACCAGCGCCGCGGCCGCGGAATCCGGAGCCTTTCCATCCTGCGTCGCGTTTTGCGAGATAAAAGCTTCTGTTTAGTGCGGCGGACAAAACGCGATTAATACAGACAAACGGGTCGGAGCCCCGGCTTCTGACATTTTTACAGCCACAGATGAATGGATTAAAGGAGAACTCGGCTGGAAAAGCTGGACTGCAGATATCACTCAATAAATAACAAATACTTTTTCCTCCGGGGATGAAGCTAATTTTCACCCCATTTTCTGACACCCTCATAAACCACGTGGGGGGTATTTATAAAGAATAGAAAAAATTGTAGAAATCTTTGTCTAGTGAAACTTCATTCTGTGCAAATGGGGAAAACAAATCAAATGTGCACTGTGGACCCCTACATTGTAACCTTCTCCCAGGGGTATCAGTGGTGTAGGACCCTTACATTGTAACCTTCTCCCAGGGGTATCAGTGGTGTAGGACCCTTACATTGTAACCTTCTCCCAGGGGTATCAGTGGTGTAGGACCCCTACATTGTAACCTTCTCCCAGGGGTATCAGTGGTGTAGGACCCTTACATTGTAACCTTCTCCCAGGGGTATCAGTGGTGTAGGACCCCTACATTGTAACCTTCTCCCAGGGGTATCAGTGGTGTAGGACCCCTACATTGTAACCTTCTCCCAGGGGTATCGGTGGTGTAGGACCCCTACATTGTAACCTTCTCCCAGGGGTATCAGTGGTGTAGGACCCCTACATTGTAACCTTCTCCCAGGGGTATCAGTGGTGTAGGACCCCTACATTATAACCTTCTCCCAGGGGTATCAGTGGTGTAGGACCCTTACATTGTAACCTTCTCCCGGGGGTAACAGTGGTGTAAGACCCCTATATTGTAACTTTCTCCCGGGGGTATCAGTGGTGTAGGACCCCTATATTGTAACCTTCTCCCGGGGGTATCAGTGGTGTAGGACCCCTACATTGTAACCTTCTCCCAGGGGTATCAGTGGTGTAGGACCCCTACATTGTAACCTTCTCCCAGGGGTATCAGTGGTGTAGGACCCCTACATTGTAACCTTCTCCGGGGGGTATCAGTGGTCTAGGACCCCTACATTGTAACCTTCTCCGGGGGGTAACAGTGGTGTAGGACCCCTATATTGTATCTTTCTCCCAGGGGTATCAGTGGTGTAGAACCCCTACATTGTAACCTTCTCCTGATGGTATCAGTGGTGTAGGACCCCTACATTGTAACCTTCTCCCAGGGGTATCGGTGGTGTAGGACCCTTACATTGTAACCTTCTCCCAGGGGTACCGGTGGTGTAGGACCCTTACATTGTTACCTTCTCCCAGGGGTATCAGTGGTGTAGGACCCCTACATTGTAACCTTCTCCCAGGGGTATCAGTGGCATAGGACCCTAACATTGTTACCTTCTCCCAGGGGTATCTGTGGTGTAGGACCCCTGCATTGTAACCTTCTTCCGGGGGTATCGGTAGTGTAGGACCCTTACATTGTTGCCTTCTTCCGGGGGTATCAGTGGTGTAGGACCCCTACATTGTAACCTTCTCCCAGGGGTATCAGTGATGTAGGACCCCTACATTGTAACCTTCTCCCAGGGGTATCAGTGGTGTAGGATCCCTACATTGTAACCTTCTCCCAGGGGTATCAGTGGTGTAGGATCCCTACATTGTAACCTTCCCCCAGGGGTATCAGTGGTGTAGGATCCCTACATTGTAACCTTCCCCCAGGGGTATCAGTGGTGTAGGACCCCTACATTGTAACCTTCCCCCAGGGGTATCAGTGGTGTAGGATCCCTACATTGTAACCTTCCCCCAGGGGTATCAGTGGTGTAGGATCCCTACATTGTAACCTTCCCGCAGGGGTATCAGTGGTGTAGGACCCCTACATTGTACCCTTCTTCCACGGGGAATCGGTGGTGTAGGACCCCTACATTGTACCCTTCTCCCAGGGGTATCAGTGGTGTAGGATCCCTACATTGTAACCTTCTCCCAGGGGTATCAGTGGTGTAGGACCCCTATATTGTAACCTTCTCCCAGGGGTATCAGTGGTGTAGGACCCCTACATTGTAACCTTCTCCCAGGGGTATCAGTGGTGTAGGACCCTTACGTTGTAACCTTCTCCCAGGGATATCAGTGGTGTAGGACCCCTACATTGTAACCTTCTCCCAGGGGTATCGGTGGTGTAGGACCCCTACATTGTGACCTTCTCCCAGGGGTATCAGTGATGTAGGACCCTTACATTGTTACCTTCTCCCAGGGGTATCAGTGGTGTAGGACCCCTACATTGTAACCTTCCCCAGGGGTATCAGTGGTGTAGGATCCCTACATTGTAACCTTCCCCCAGGGGTATCAGTGGTGTAGGACCCCTACATTGTAACCTTCCCCCAGGGGTATCAGTGGTGTAGGACCCCTACATTGTAACCTTCTCCCAGGGGTATCAGTGGTGTAGGATCCCTACATTGTAACCTTCCCCCAGGGGTATCAGTGGTGTAGGACCCCTACATTGTAACCTTCCCCCAGGGGTATCAGTGGTGTAGGACCCCTACATTGTAACCTTCCCCCAGGGGTATCAGTGGTGTAGGATCCCTACATTGTAACCTTCCCCCAGGGGTATCAGTGGTGTAGGACCCCTACATTGTAACCTTCCCCCAGGGGTATCAGTGGTGTAGGATCCCTACATTGTAACCTTCCCCCAGGGGTATCAGTGGTGTAGGACCCTTACATTGTTACCTTCTCCGAGGGGTGTTGGTTTCACGTGATTTTTGAAGGCGCGTTTTGCCATAGTGTTCTGTCACACGACAACCACGGCAAAAATTTGCACCTCTCTTGGGGGCGTCGTTTAGAAAGAATGACCCCCAAGCGCGTGTCGTGCATTTTGGAGTAATGTCGCGCACACAGAAATCACGTAATTTTGCCATTTATTACTACCGACACCCAAAATGCAGGAACAAAAATTGTCAATCCGAGAATAAGCTTCTGTGCATGCGTGAAAATATGCGCACATTTACGTGAAAAGTCCGCGCACGCATATGCGCGAAAATGCGTTAAAATACATGCAAAAAACAAGTCTGGAAAAGTAGATCCCCAAAAGGAGTGTCGTGTGCAAGAGGCGTAAAGATGATGCACAAGAAAGTCCGCAAACAGTTTGCTGAAGACAAGCAGACTAAGGCCGGCCATACACGGGTCAAATTTCTAAAGAATTTTCTTTCGAAAATCTTATCTAAGAATTTTCATGGAGGTGAAATTGAAGGCTTGCTTGGTGGAATTTGAAAATCAATAGTGGCGCCATCGGATCACAAATGCACACATTTTCTCATTTACAAAAGAAAATTCTTTCGAAATTTGACCCAAGTATGGCCAGCCTAAGGACATGGATTACTGGAGCAGCTTCCCCTCAGAACAGGCCTCGCCATGGTCCACCAGAGAAGTTGAGGTCACGTGCTCAGCGTCATATCCAGAGGTTGTCTTTGGGAAATAGACGTATGAGTGCTGCCAGCATTGCTGCAGAGGTTGTAGGGGTGGGGGGTCAGCCTGTCAGTGCTCAGACCATACGCCGCACACTGCATCAAATTGGTCTGCATGGCTGTCGTCCCAGAAGGAAGCCTCTTCTATAGATGATGCACAAGAAAGACCACAAACAGTTTGCTGAAGACAAGCAGACTAAGGAGATGGATTACTGGAACCATGTCCTGTGCTCTGATGAGACCAAGATAAATGTATTTGGTGTCAGATGGTGACAAGCGTGTGTGGGGGCAACCAGGTGAGGAGGACAAAGACAAGTGTGTCTTGTCTACAGTCAGGCATGGGGGTGGGGGTGTCATGGTCTGGGGCTGCATGAGTGCTGCCGGCACTGGGGGGCTACAGATCATTGAGGGGACCATGAATGCCAACATGTACTGTGACATACTGAAGCAGAGCATGATCCCCTCCCTTCAGAGACTGGACCGCAGGGCAGTATTCCAGCATGATAACCACCCCAAACACGCCTCCAACACCTCCACTGCCTTGCTAAAGAAGCTGAGGGTAAAGGTGATGGACTGGCCAAGCATGTCTCCAGACCTAAACCCTATTCATCATCTGTGGGACATCCTCAGACGGAAAGTGGAGGAGGGGAAGGTCTCCAACATCCACCAGCTCTGTGATGTCATCATGGGGGAGGGGAAGAGGACTCCAGTGGTGACCTGTGAAGCTCTGGTGACCTCCATGCCCAAGAGGGTTAAACCCCTACAGACCACTATAAGAAGGCTTACCAGTAGGTACCGTGGATATCTCTTTAATAATTTAGGAGATATCCACTGTATCAGCACGTGCCAACGTCATCGGCACATGCGCACTGAAGAAACGGAGCGAGCGGGCCATTTCTTCAGCCAAAGCGCCGTTGCCGGCGGCTCCCACTCACATTTGCGGGACTGACATCATCGCGGTTTCCGCCCAATCACAGAGCCAGAGCCCGCAATACCCGGAAATAACAATAAAAGACATGTCGCCGGCCAGAGCAGTGTGCCGGGAACACTGCGGGGGCTTGGATCTAAGGTAAGTGTTTCATAAGGAGTTAGTGTGCCATGCTTACTAGCTGATTGTGCCTTTTGTCCTGCAGGTTTTTTTGGTGGGTTTACAACCACTTTAGGGCAGTGCTGGAAAATAATGGCGGCCACACAAAATATTGACACTTTGGGCCCAATTTGGACATTTTCACTTAGGGGTGTACTGACTTTTGTTGCCAGCGGTTTAGACATTAATGGCTGTGTGTTGAGTTATTTTGAGGGGACAGGAAATTTACACTGTTATACAAGCTGTACACTCACTACTTTACATTGTAGACAAGTGTCATTTCTTCAGTGTTGTCACATGAAAAGAGAGAAGAAATGTCACTGAGGGTGTACTTACTTTTGTGAGATACTGTATATATATATCATACCTTCCAACATTTTGAAATGGGAATGAGGGACACCTACCAGCAAATGTATATAGCATAGGACACGCCCCCCTGCCACACCCCCTTAAAGGAGAATTAACCAAAAAAAAAAGGTTAATTAAATCCACAAGGGCTTTTTTTTTACTACTACTATTCCTTTATATTGGCTTTTAAAATGTACAAATGCGGTAATTTCGAAATTGGACGAAAGGTTTAGCTCTGGGAAACACTTTCTGAAAGATAAAAAGTGCATTTTATATACAACTCTAAAGATCAGACCAAAATGAGGGACAAATGAGGGGGAAAGAGGGACAGAGGGACATTGCACCAAACCAGGGACAGTCCCTTGAAATCAGTGACAGTTGGGAGCTATTATTTGTATATATATGTATATATTATATTTTATAATATGTAAAATAAAATTGAAAGTTTAAAAAAATTAAAATAAACATATACTATATATACTTACCAGCTCTGTACTATTTTTGCACAGAGCAGCCTTGATCCTCCTCTTCTCAGGTCCCACACCAGCGCTCTGGGTTCCTCCCCCCGCAAACCGCTTGCTATGGGGGGGGGGGTGGCACTCATGCGTGCACGCTCCCGAGCCTCGCTACAGCTGCTGTCTCTGAGCCAATAAGGAGGCAGAGAGCCGGTGTCTTGTCAAATAACGTCCTCCATCCGATAGTGTCCGCTGCGTACTGCGCATGCGCAGTAAACAGCAACACAGATTCCGAAAAATTGCTGAGGATGAACGGCGCCTGCGCCGTGAGTCCAGGTTCTATCCCCACTATCCAAGTGGACAGAGTAGGAATAAAAAAGAGCCGAGCAAGAACTACCTAATCCATATACTGCCGACAGGCTGTAGGACTATAACTCGGCGTCAATAAGGTTGTACAAGAGGTTCTACAGTCTCTTGTTCTTCGTCCCAGAGATTATAGAAACACACACAATATGCCTGTTAATAACAGAATATAGGATTATTCAGAATGAATCCCTTGTTGACACATAACTTACGGCACCCTAAACACTCTGATATGGGTTATAAATATGGAAATAAGTACAAATGTTATCCTTGCCACATAAAATATTTGTGTTACTAGATAACTGTAACTTATACTACTTAACCTAATTTACGTGCCTTGATTGTCATTTTCCTACCTGAACATTTCTGACCTTAGGAACGTTTTTGTTATTCACTACATCTGGCGGCTGCGTCCGCAAAACATAAATTTCTGTTCTGTTTCTCAAAACTCAATAAAATGTTTTAAAAAAAAAAAAAAAGAGCCGAGCGCAGCGAGGCCGAGCCCGAAGCGTGGCGATCGAAGCTCACCCGCGAGGGGCCCTCTAATATTCCCAACCCTATGTCCGCTTGGATGGTGGGGCCACCACCTCCACTCACGGCGCAGGCGCCGTTCATCTTTGGAGATTTTTCAAAGCTTCGTCTGCTCCGTACTGCGCATGTGCGGTCCGGACACTATTTGATGGCAGGACACTATACGGCAGAACACAGGGACAGCAGCCGCTCTCGTGCACGTCGCTGGATCTGTCTCAGGTAAGTATTATGGAAGGGGGAGGGGCTGTGGTCCCAGCTGTATACTGCAGGTTTTCACCTTGCATACAGTGTATGAAGGTAAAAATTCTTCAGGCTTTACGACTACTTTAAAAAATCAAAAAAAAAAAAAAAAATTAAAAAATCTTTTCTGCCTTTCTTTTTTTATTCCCCGGGACTTTCTGATACCGCCACGTTTTTCCTGCATTGCGCTGCATAGCAATGCAGTAGAGCTGCACAATTAATCGTCAAGAATCGTTATCGTCGATCGTGACTAAAGAGTTTCACAATTCTTTCTAGGCAAAGAATTCTCTCGGCTCTTCTGAAGCCCTCAAAAGAAAGGAAGAGAAAAACCGGCCAGTCTGCCGAGAATCACAACATTCTTTATCAGTTGAACTTAAAGAGGAAGTAAACCCTGATGAGTGTTACTTCCTCTTTCATTCCCTGCAAAGGTAAAGCATAATGAACTACTATGCATCGCATCACATCGCATCGCATCGCATCGCATCGCATAGTACTCCATTATGTGTCACTTACCTGACACAGGAGCCAGCGAAGTCACCGCTGTCCCCTGTAGTCCGGCGCATCCATCTTTTCGGTGGCGTCTCGCAGCTCCGCCGCTGTCATTCGGCGGAGCCGCGATTACGTCACTCCCGCGCATGCGCACGGGAGCCGACACGCGCGGCAGCTCCGTTGTTGGAAATGCCACGCTCAGTGCGCCTGCGAGCCGCTGTCTACGGTGCATGCGCCGTAGACAGCGGTGCCTGTCTTCGGGCAAATATCTCCTAAACCGTGTAGGTTTAGGAGATATTCCTTGGACCTACAGGTAAGCCTTAATCTAGGCTTACCTGTAGGTCAAAGTGGCTTGTAAAGGTTTACAACCACTTTAAGTATAAACATTGTAACAATTTGTCAATGGAAAAGACTTTGTGTGTAAGTGAAAAAAGTTTAACCACTTAAACACTAAACCTTTTTTTGGTTTCAAGTAAAAATCTTTTTTTTTTTTTGCTAGAAAATTACTTAGAACCCCCAAACATTATATATATATATATATATATATTAGTAGACACCCTAGAGAATAAAATGGTGGTTGTTGCAATATTTTATGTCACACTGTATTTGCACAGCGGTCTTTCAAAAGCAGTTTTAATGAATTAAAAAAAAAAAAAAACAGTAAAGTTAGTCCATTTTTTTTGTATAACGTGAAAGATTTTACAGTCGGATTATCCGACAACACGGTCCGATCGGACACATTCCGTCGGAATCTCCGACCGTGTGTACAGGGGCTTAGTCGTAAAATACGATGGAAAAATGTCCGATCGGACTGTATTGTCAGATAATCCGACCGTGTGTGGGCTCCATCGGACTGTTTCCGTCGGAATATCCGACCGACAAAGTTTGAGAGCTGGATATAAAAACTTTCCGACAACAAGATCCGATCGGACTTTGTCCGATCGTTTGTTGAGAATTCCGATTGGACAAAGTGCCATGCATGTTCAGATCAAATTCCTAGACCAAAGCTATTGGCTACTAGCCTGAACGTAGTCCCGTCGTAACTAAAAAAACATCCTGAACGATCGGATTTTCCGACAACTTTGTCCGACCGTGTGTATGGAACACCAGTTTCGGAAAAAATCTGACGGATTTCGTTGTCGGAATGTCCGACTGTGTGTACAAGGGCTTAAATGTTAACGGCGATATGCTGCGAGTGGCGGCTCCCGTGAGCATGCGCGGGAGTGACGTCATCGCGGCTCCGACGAATGACAGCGCCGGAGCAGCGAGACCCACTGAGAAGATGGAGGCTCCATACACAAGGGGACAGCGGTGACTTTGCTGGCTCCTGTGTCAGGTAAGTGACACATAATGGACTACTATGCGATGCGATGCGATGCATAGTAGTCCATTATGCTTTACCTTTGCAGGGAATCAAAGAGACTTCCTCTTTAACCACTTCCCGACCAGCGCACGACGATGTACGTCGACAGCATGGCACGGGCAGGCATATTGGCGTACATGTACGTCCAATATTCGTTGCCGCCGTGCCATCGGGAGCGCGCCGCCGGCGGCGCGCTCCCGCGCTGGTCGGGACCCCCGTGAGTCCGGTCGCAGGACCCGCGGACTCGATCGCCACGGGCATCCCCGCGATCGTCTCACGGAGCGGCCGAATGGAGGAAATGCTGTATAAACAACATTTTTCCATTCTGCCTAGCAACTAGTGACGCTGATCTCTGCTCCATGTGATTGGAGCAGAGATCAGTGTACACTAAATGAAAGCCCAACCCCCCCACAGTTAGTAACACACCCCTAGGAACACTTAACCCCTACACTGCCACCCACTGGTTAACCCTTTCACTGCCAGTGTCATTTACACAGGAATCACTGCATTTATATAGCAGTGATTACTGTATAAATAAAAATGGTCCCAAAAATGTGTCAAAAATGTCCGATGGGTCCCCCACAATGTCGCAGTCACAATAAAAATCGCAGATCGCCGCCATTACTAGTAAAAAAAAAAATAATAAAAAATTATTAATAAAAATGCTATAAAACTATCCCTATTTTGTAAACGCTATAACTTTTGCGCAAACCAATCAATAATCGCTTATTTACCAAAAATATGTAGAAGAATACGTATCGGCCTAAACTGAGGGAAAAAATGTTTTTTTATATATTTTTGGGGGATATTTATTATAACAAAAAGTAAAAAATAATGCGTTTTTTTCAAAATTGTCGCTCTATTTTTGTTTATAGCGCAAAAAATAAAAACCGCAGGGGTGATCAAATACCACCAAAAGAAAGCTCTATTTGTGGGGAAAAAAGGACGTCAATTTTGTTTGGGAGCCACGTCGCACGACCGCGCAATTGTCAGTTAAAGCGACGCAGTGCCGAATCGCAAAAAGTGGTCTGGTCTTTGACCAGCAAATTGGTCCGGTCTGAAAGTGGTTAAAAAACAGGAAATAAAAAAAAAGAGCAGTACATTGTAACAAAACTACTGGTTCCAAAAAATAAAAAAAAAATAGTGAATTTGTATCAAAAAAAAAAAATGTCACAAAAAGTTTTTAAATTTACACATTTTAAATAAGTCTCCTGATTTGACGGCTCCACCATAAATGATTTACACCGGGATCACCAAGCAACCGGCAAAAAATAAAAAGGATAAAACTTTATCGTCAGCCTTCGTGTATTATAAAATAAATAACGCCAGCGCACCTTAAACAGCGTCACGTTTCCACGCACACCTTTTTTTTTTTTTTTTTCTCTAAATAGTATTTTTAATGCAACAGCAATAAAAAATAAAAAAAAATATGATTTTCCATTTTTGACTCCGAAATCAGAGAGAAAGTCTCAGAAAGTTCTAATTGAGGCGTTTATCCGCCTTCAAGAATCCGTCTCAGAAGTCGCGGAGCGTTTTTTTTTTTTTTTTTTAGCTGGGCCGTCTCCTCTCGCTGTGAAGGAAGAAGGTTGCGGCAGCCTTGGAGAGAATAAAACGCCGAGGAGTTCCAAGGCCGGCTGACACTTTTTAAAGTCTGACGCTTGATGTAAAAATAGAGCGCGGTCTTTGTGAGACTTTCAGATCCAAATGATACACTTCAGATCTCACATCACACGCCGGAGCTTTTAGTGGGGGGGAAAAAGGTGGCAATTTGTGCGACTTTTTCCCATTATGTCAAGTGACTGCTTTTTTTTTTTTCTTTATTATAGATATTTTATATATATATATAAATATATATATATATATATATATATATACATGGAGCCCAGCGGAGGAAAATCTGAGCTGCGGTACACAAATAATAAAACCTCCAAAAAAATAAAATAATAAAATCCCCGTACTGCAGGCACTAAGAAAGACGCCATTATTATATTAATATTATTATTATTTTTTTTTTTTGCGTCTTTCAACCAACACAATGCCCCAATGCCAACTGTAAAAGAAGGCCAACATGGGGTCAAGTAACCCTTTCACTGCCAGAGTCCTTTTTGTATTTTTTTTTTTTTCATTTTATTTTTATATAATTTTAGGCTTGAAGATTACCTAAATTCCCAAGCTTGAGGCGATTGTAGCCGTATTAGCGCAATTGTTACAGAAACAATTAAGTACAGTCCGTGATAATTTTTTTTTTTCTAATTTGTACTAACATCAAAATTTTCAGGACAAGCTTAAGGCTACTTTCACACTGGAACTACCCAGCCGTTAGCGCTAAAGTGCGGCTCGTTTTTGTGGCGCTTTAATGCTGTTTTAGTGGCACTTTTCGGCCGCTGGTGGGGTGGCAGTGGATGGCGCTGGTAGAGCAGTGGACTTCGTCGGTACGGCAGTGGACGGCATCGGTAGGGCAGTGGACTGTGTCAGTAGAGCAGAGGATGGGGTCAGTAGGGCAGTGGACGGTGTCAGTAGAGCAGTGGACGGTGTCAGTAGGACAGAGGACGGGGTCAGTAGAGCAGTGGACGGTGTCAGTAGAGCAGTGGACGGTGTCAGTAGGGCAGTAGACGGTGTCAGTAGGGCAGTGGACGGTGTCAGTAGGGCAGTCGATGGTGCCAGTAGAGCAGTGGACGATGTCAGTAGGGCAGTCGAAGGTGTCTGTAGGGCAGAGGACGGTGTCAATAGAGCAGAGAACGGTGTCAGTAGAGCAGAGGATGGGGTCAGTAGGGCAGAGGACGGTGTCAGTAGAGCAGTGGACGGTGTCAGTAGGACAGAGGACAGGGTCAGTAGAGCAGTGGACAGTGTCAGTAGGGCAGAGGACTGGGTCAGTAGAGCAGTGGACGGTGTCAGTAGGGCAGAGGACGGGGTCAGTAGAGCAGTGGACGGTGTCAGAAGAGCAGTGGACGGTGTCAGTAGGGCAGTGGATGGTGTCAGTAGGGCAGTGGATGGTGTCAGTAGGGCAGTGGATGGTGTCAGTAGGGCAGTGGACGGTGTCAGTAGGGCAGTGGATGGTGTCAGTAGGGCAGTGGACGGTGTCAGTAGGGCAGAGGACGGTGTCAGTAGAGCCGTGGACGGTGTCAGTAGAGCAGTGGAGGGTGTCAGTAGGGCAGAGGACGGTGTCAGTAGAGCAGTGGATGGTGTCAGTAGAGCCGTGGACGGTGTCAGTAGGGCAGTGGATGGTGTCAGTAGGGCAGGAGCAGTGGATGGTGTCAGTAGAGCAGTGGATGGTGTCAGAGCAGTGGACGGTGTCAGTAGGGCAGAGGACGGTGTCAGTAGGGCAGTGGATGGTGTCAGTAGGGCAGAGGATGGTGTCAGTAGGGCAGAGGACGGTGTCAGTAGGGCAGCGGACGGTGTCAGTAGGGCAGCGGACGGTGTCAGTAGGGCAGTGGACGGTGTCAGTAGGGCAGTGGACGGTGTCAGTAGGGCAGTGGACGGTGTCAGTAGGGCAGAGGACGGTGTCAGTAGGGCAGTGGATGGTGTCAGTAGGGCAGTGGATGGTGTCAGTAGGGCAGTGGACAGTGTCAGTAGGGCAGAGGATAGTGTCAGTAGTTTATTTTAATTTGTGTATAATTTTTTTAGGAGCCCTGTTGGGGTTTTTTGGTGAAATATCAGCAGGGGGATTCTGCACCGTGCGGAGTGTTTAGGGTATGCCCAGGCACACCCCCCCTGCGCACGCCTATAATGTCAATACAAATGAAAAAAGGATTAAGGACAGTACTTCAATTGTTTTTTCTGACAAGAGTTCTAATATGGCTACAATCACATAAAGCTTGGGGGTTTCATGTGATCTTCAGGCCCAAATTATTATTATTTTTTTCAACCACTTCAGCTCCAGAAGGTTTTACCCCCCTTCATGACCAGGCCATTTTTTTGCTATTCAGCACTGCGCTACATTAACATGTAATTGCACGGTCATGCGACACCGTACACAAACATCATTTTTATAATTTTTTTTCACACAAACAGAACTTTCTTTTGGTGATATTTGATTGCCGCTGGGGATTTTATTTTATTTCTTGCCCAAAAAAAAAAAAGCATAAATAAAAAATTGTAGAAAATAAAAATCTCTTCATACATTTGGGCCCAAATTTATTCTGATACAAGTCTTTGGTAATCAAAATCTCATTACGTGTATATTGATCAGTTTGCTTGAATGTTAGTGTCTACAAACGATGGTATATACTGCAATTGTTTTTGTTTATACTAGTAATGGGGGCGATAGTGCGGGGGGGGGGGGGAAATCTGACACTAACTGACACTGGGTGGAAACTGACATCACCAGTGACAATAATACAGTGATCAGTACTAACACTATACACTGTCACTGTACTAATGACACTGGCTGGGAAGGGGCTAACATCTAGGGGCAATCAAGGGGTTAAATGTGTACCTAGCAATGTGTAAAGTGTGCTGATTTTTAGACATGTGCACTGCCAAAACAATTTGTTTTAGTTTTCATTGTTTTTATGTTTTATTTATTTATTTATTTATTTATTTATTTATTTATTTTCGGGTCATTCGTTATGATCGCAATTCGGAAATTAGAAAATCCAAAAATAAGGAAGGAAATCCGAAAATTTTGAAAGAATAACTAATAATAACTATTAAATTATCGGTATTGAAATTTCCTTTCAAATTTGGCGGTTAGTGAAATTAACCAATACGAATTTATCCGAAACAAACAAATGGAACGGAACAAATTTATAAAAAATAATAATAATCATAATAAATAATAATAGTAAAATGTTTTTCTTTAAATTATTTTGGTTATTTATTATTATTAATTTGTTACATTTATTTAGATGCGGCATTCGTTATTTCGGATAAATTCGTATTCGTTACGTTCACTGACAGACAAATTTGAAAGAAAATTCAAATACCTATAATGTAATAGTTATTGTTCTTATTTCAGATTTTTGGGTTTTCAGATTTTAGAATTTCGGAATTTTCGCATTTCCGAATATTCAGAAAAATTAATTAACCACTTACAGACTGGCTTAAGACCAGACCACTTTTTGCGATTCAGCACTGCGTCGCTTTAACTGACAATTGCGCGGTCGTGCGACGTGGCTCCCAAACAAAATTGACGTCCTTTTTTTCCCACAAATAGAGCTTTCTTTTGGTGGTATTTGATCGCCTCTGCAGTTTTTATTTTTTTGCGCTATAAACAAAAATAGAGCAACAATTTTGAAAAAAAAAACAGAGCATGATTTTTTACTTTTTGTTATAATAAATATCCCCCAAAAATATATATAAAAAAAATGTTTCCCTCAGTTTAGGCCGATACGTATTCTTCTACATATTTTTGGTTAAAAAAAATTGCAACAAGCGATTATTGGTTTGCGCAAAAGTTATAGCGTTTACAAAATACGGGATAGTTTTATAGCATTTTTATTAATATTTTTTTTTTTACTAGTAATGGCGGCGATCAGCGATTTTTCATTGTGACTGCGACATTATGGCGGACACATCGGACATTTTTGACACATTTTTGTGACCATTGTCATTTATACAGCAATCAGTGCTATACAAATGCAGTGATTTCTGTGTAAATGACACTGGCAGTGAAGAGGTTAACCAGTGGGTGGCAGTGTAGGGGTTAAGTGTTAATAGGGGTGTGTTACTAACTGTGGGGGGCTGGGCTTTCTATTAGTGAACACTGATCTCTGCTCCAATCACATGGAGCAGAGATCAGCGTCACTTGTTGCTAGGCAGAACGGGGAGATGCTGTTTACAACGGCATCTCCCAGTTCAGCCGCCCCGTGAGACGATCGCGGGTATCCCCGCGGCGATAGAGTCCGGACTCACGGGGGTCCCGACCGGCATGGCAGGGGCAGCAAATTTAAAGGGACGTACAGGTACGCCCATTTGCCTGCCCGTGCCATTCTGCCGACGTACATTGGCGTGCGCCGGTCGGGAACCGGTTAAACGGGTTTTCATTAATTCGGATATTTCCGAATGAATAAATTTGTTCAAAATTCATTTAAAAAAAAATAAAAAAATTCAGAATTGGATTGCACATGTCTACGGATTTTTACTAAAGATTTCTTTGTTTTTTATCCTTGCTTTGCAGGGATGAGAAACAGAGAGATGAATCCCTGTGTACAGAGGCTCTGTGTTGAGTGTCAACACAGAGCTCTGAGCTGCGATTGGACACAGCCGATCAGCAGGTCCTAGCCGAGAATCATTGGCCCGGGACTTGATGACCGGCACCTACCGTGCACAATCACACCGGGTGTCAGTGGCCGGGGGGGGGGGGGGTGTGTTGGGGGATGTGCACTCTCTAAACCTGGAAGCAGGCAGCATCGTACGGGTAAGTCGCTTTGCCTGCACGGGCGGCCTGTCTGCAGTACATTGTGCGAAAAAAAAAATCTCTGGCGGTGAAAGGGTTACACAGGGTCGGTACCCAATTTTGTTTTTGTAAAACCCCAAAATATGATACATTTTCTGAAAGCGGAAAAAATAGCGGCAGTTCCAATTTTTTTTTTATGTCACAACTGACATTATTATGATATTAGCGCAACCGTGAATGAATAAAAAAGTCATTTTAGGGCTTAGAATTACAAATTACCCAATATTTTTGTAAAAAAAAAAAAAAAAAAATGAGTTGGCACCAAGTAAATAGTTACCCAACATGCCAAGTCTTAAAAATGCGCGCGTCCTTGAAACGGCGAAAAAACGCATAGTACTCTATATTTTTCCTAGGCGGCGCTTTAAAGCCCCCCTACAGGTCATCGGTGTCGGTAGAGCTGACCCCGTGAATAACGGGGCCAAGAATTGTTGCACTCACACCAATTAGACGTGCGATTCGTTCAGTTCCTAATTCTTTTTTTTTTTTAACAATTTTTAACAAATTCATCTGAATTTACAAAAACCCGTAAATGTGACTTTTCGATTATTTTAGTAAATTCAAGATTCGAATTTGGAAAATTCAAAAAATCTCAAATGACTATTAAATTAAAGGTATTGGAATTTCCTTTTTTAAATTTGGCTGTTCGTGAACGCAACGAATGCGAATTTATCTGAAGTTGGGTCATTTTTTTGGGGTCATTCATTATGATCACAATTCGTAAATTAGAAAATCCCCCTAAAAATTCTAATATTAACTATTAAATTATAGGTATTGGAATTTACTTTTGAATCAGGCTGTTCGTGAACGCAACGAATACGAATTTATCTGAAGTTCCGAATTATCCGAAATAACAAAAGCCGCATCTAAATGAATGGAATGTAGCATATGAATAATTATAAATAACAATAATAATATAAACTTTTTATTATTATTATTATTATTAATAATAATAATAATAATAATAATTTGTTCCGTTCCATTTGTTTGGATGCGGCATTCGTTATTTCAGATAATTCAGAACTTCAGATAAATTCGTATTCGTTGCGTTCACGAACAGCCAGATTTGAAAGGAAATTCCAATACCGATAATTTAATAGTTAATTATCATTTAGAATTTTTGGATTTTCAAATTTACAAATTGTGATCATAATGAATGACCCAAAAACCGAAAAAAAAAAAAAAACTAAATTTATCTGAAGTTCCGAATTATCCGAAATAACGAATGCCGCATCTAAACGAATGGAATGTAGCATATGAATAGCATATGAATAATTATAAATAACAATAATAATATAAACTTTTTATTATTATTATTATTATTATAATTAATAATAATAATTTGTTCCATTCCATTTGTTTGGATGCGGCATTCGTTATTCGTTATTTCGGATAATAGTTAATAGTTAATTAACATTTAGAATTTTTTGGGGAGATATTTTAACCACTTCAGCCCCGGAAGGATTTACCCCCCTTCCTGACCAGAGCACTTTTTTTTGCGATTCGACACTGCGTCGCTTTAACTGACAATTGCGCGGTCGTGCGACGTGGCTCCCAAACAAAATTGACGTCCTTTTTTTCCCCCCCCACAAATAGAGCTTTCTTTTGGTGGTATTTGATCTCCCCTGCGGTTTTTATTTTTTGCGCTATAAACAAAAAAAAAAAGAGCGACAATTTTGAAAAAAAACGCATTATTTTTTACTTTTTTCTATAATAAATATACCCCAAAAATATATAAAAAAAACATTATTTTTCCTCAGTTTAGGCCGATACGTATTCTTCTACATATTTTTGGTAAAAAAAAATGAAAAAATTGCAATAAGCGTTTATTGATTGGTTTGCGCAACAGTTATAGCGTTTACAAAATACGGGATAGTTTTATGGCATTTTTATTAATATTTTTTTTTTTACTAATAATGGCGGCGATCAGCGATTTTTATCGGGACTGCGACATTATAGCGGACATGTCGGAATATTTTGATACATTTTTGGGACAATTGACATTAATACAGCGATCAATGATGTAAAATTGCATTGCAAATGTCACTGGCAGTGAAGGAGTTAACCACTAGGGGGCAGGGGAGGGGTTAAGTGTGTCCTGGGGGAGTGTTTCTAACTGACTGGGGGATGGGCTTGTGTGACATCACACTG
This sequence comes from Lithobates pipiens, assembly GCF_037356315.1. Lineage (NCBI taxonomy): Eukaryota > Metazoa > Chordata > Amphibia > Anura > Ranidae > Lithobates > Lithobates pipiens. The sequence continues at coordinate 20,339,155 of NW_027507786.1, read as the reverse complement.
ATCGCTGCTCCCGATGACAGGGAGCAGACGATCGGTATCCTGTCATTAGGCAGAACGGGGAGCTGCTGTGTTTACATCGGCATCTCCCCGTTCTTGAGCTCCGTGACGCGATTGCGGGTATCCCCGCGGCGATCGAGTCCGCAGGTCCCGCGGGGGCACGTTCACGGAGCTCACAGCAGGCGTGCGCGCACACCCCGGGAATTTCAAAGTAACGTACCTTGCCCAGCCGTGCCTTTCTGCCGACGTACTTGCGCCGACAGCGGTCGGCAAGTGGTTAAGGGCTTGGATGTAATTTTCGTTTTTAATTTTTTTTTTTTGCCAAATTTTTTTCCCCATTGCATAGGAGACAAGAAGTCCGCTATGCGATTTTTTTTTTTTATGACAGGTTCTCTTTAATGAGACATCTTTTAGATCTCTGAGGCAATATGTAATGTATTAAATGGCGTCCATCCCGCTCCTCCAGCGTCAAGGTCGTCCGTCTCTAGATCGCGGTCGCCTTCTACCGCAACAAAATTTCCAAAATGAAATCCTAAACAACTAGGTGGCCGCCGCCGCGGTCTGAGCGACGGGAACACCTGGGGTAATTAGTCTCCTCCGCCGCCATCGCCGTGAACGCATCTAGGTCACCGACATTTGAGGGGGGGGGACACAGGCAGGGCGGCGGGATTTGGGTCCTTTTTTGCGACAAGAGGTGTTATAAATCATTAATGGTCATCTCCTTGAAGGAGTAATAATGGCGATCGTTCTCCAAAAGGACAGAGGTCGTATATCTAGTCTTTTTGAAATGTCAGGGTCTTAAATTAATCTTTGGTATTAGACTCGTGTCAACAGCCAAGACTCGGCTCCCGGGGGCCTCGGGAATTAAACTTCCACCAACATCCAACCGCCGGCTTTACCGGGCAGCTTGTTGCTCTTCCGGAGGACTCACACACCGGCCAGGAGGAAAAAAAAAAAATAAATAAAAAAAAATACAAAAAACAATGAGATATTATATGGTGCCCCAGTGGGGGGGCAAACGCACCCCAGTAATTCCTACAGTTTGATAAATCAGGAATGCCAACAAAAATTGTGGCTGCCCTGCTTTAAAAAAATAAATAAAAAATGTAATAAAAAAATAGTAATAAATAAAAAAATAAAAAATCTAAAAAAATATTTTTCAGATTGACAGAAAAAAAAATCCCAAGCCGGGATTGTTTTAATATTTCTTAACAATATATAAAAACGTTTCCTGCCGTGTGGCAGGTTGCTCAGGTTTTTATATCAATACTAATGTGTGTAAAATTTACAGTGAGTAAATAATGAATAAAAAGGAAAGCACTTTTGTATATATATATATATATATATATATATATATATATATATATATTTATTTATTTATTTTTTATTTTTTTTCTATAATTCTTTATTCATTGGTTATGTTTAGGACTTTTTTTGTTTTATCTTTTTAGTTTTAGGTTTACAATTCCAGCCATCAGGTGAAGTTCTATGTTTTTTTTTTTTTTTTTTTTTTGGATGTCAGATTTGAGATTTTCAGGTTTACCAGGCTGACCTTAGCTGCATTACTGGCAAAAAAAAAATATGTTTGTACATATGTAGCGTTCAGAAGCGCAAGTTTAAAATTGCACACACTATATGTGTAAACACTTACACACACGGTCGGAAATTCCGTCGGAAAATGTCCGATCGGACCGTGTTGTTGGATAATCCGACCATGTGTGGGCTCCATCGGACTTTTTCCATCGGAATGTCCGACCAACAAAGTTTGAGAGCTGGATATAAAATTTTCCGACAACATGATCCGATCGAACTTTATCCAATCGTTTGTAGAGAATTGCCGATCGGACAAAGTGCCACGCATGCTCAGATCAAATTACGAGACCAAAGCTATTGGCTACTAGCCTGAACGTAGTCCCGTCATAACGAAATAACGTCATCACGTTCCGAACGATCAGATTTTCTGGCAACTTTGTCCGCCGGATTTTGTTGTCGGAATGTCCGACCGTGTGTACAAGGGCTAAGAGGTGTGACTCCTATCTTTTCTCGCCTACAGTAATCACGGTGTGTTATAAGGTGATTCAATAAGAGACAGAGAGCCTGAAAGCAAGCAACTTCTGCTGTGCTCTGTTTTTGAAATGTTGTATCATGGGTAGACCAACTACTGAATGTTTATTTGTAAAATACATATTTTTCAATACACTGTCAAAAAAAAAAGAAAATGATATATATATATATATATATATATATATATATATATATATATACACACACACATTTTAATTTTATTATTATTTTTTTTTTTATTAAAAATGTTTCCAACCAAAAAAAGGTTTTCCTTTAGGTAATCTAGCCATTTGTTATTTAGTCAAATCCATTAGTGACTTCTTTCTTTCCCTGACTAGTCAAATCCAATGGACGTCATTTAATAAAGTTCAATGGTGACTTCTTTCTTTCCTTGACTACAATATTCATAACAGGCTTACAGGAGATTCAGTGAGAGAAAGGGAGCCTGACAGCAAGCAACTTCTGCTTTGTTCTGTTTTTGAAATGTTGTATCATGGGTAGACCAACTACTGAATTTTTATTTGTAAAATACATATTTTTCTATACACTGTCAAAACATTTTTTTTTTTAAATTATATATATATATATATATATATATATATATATATATATATATATTTTTTTTTTTATTATTATTATTATTATTTTTTTTTATTATTAAAAATGTTTCCAACCAAAAAAAGATTTTCCTTTACGTAATCTAGCTATTTTTTATTTAGTAAAATTCATCAGTGACTTCTTTCTTTCCCTGACTACAATATTCATAACAGGCTTATAGGAGATTCAGTGAGAGACAGGGAGCCTGACAGCAAGCAACTTCTGCTTTGTTCTGTTTTTGAAATGTTGTATCATGGGTAGACCAACTACTGAATTTTTATTTGTAAAATACATATTTTTCTATACACTGTCAAAACATAAAAAAAATATATATATATATATATATATATATATATATATATATATATATATATTATTTTTATTATTATTATTATTATTATTATTATTATTATTTTTATTATTAAAATGTTTCCAAGCAAAAAAAGTTTTTCCTTTAGGTAATCTAGCTATTTGTTATTTAGTCAAATCCAGTGGACGTCATTTAGTAAAGTTCAACGGTGACTCCATTCTTTCTCTGACTACAATATTCATTGCAGGCTTATCATTCAATAAGAAGAGAGAGAGAGAGCCTGACGGGAAGCAACATCTGCTGCGCCCTGTTTTTGAAATGTTGTGTCACGGTTCGAAACAATTAATAAATGTTTATTAAAAAAAAAAAAGTTTTCTACATATATATATATATATATATATATATATATATATATATATATATATATATATAATATGTCAATATACAGGTGCAACTCCTGACTACAGTATTCATACCAGGCTTTTAGGAGATTCAATAAGAGACAAAGAGTCTGAAAGCAAGCAACTTCTGCTGTGCTCTCTTTTTGGCATGCTGCCTCATGGGTAGACCATGTATCATGTATCAATTGTTTATTTGTATAGGTAAACTTTTTCTACACACATTTATTATATAGGTAAAATATACACAAAAAAGAAAAGAAAAGAAAAAGACCCAATAATCAATAAAGTTTTCCTTTAATCAATCCAGGTGATGTCATTAATTACCAACTACACCCCGACCCGGTAAAATGAAAACCCGCACACACATTAATGAGGCCCTGTCAGGTCTCTACAGAACTGAAAACATTTCCCTTCCATAGAAGAGGTATTATTGCTCACCCCTCCAGCAGCCGGTATCACCTACCTGCAGGGCCAGACTTACCATTGGGGTTGACTGGGCTTGTGGGCCCCGCCCAATAGGGGGCCTCGTCGAGATACATAGCCGAGTGTACTCGGCTCGGCTCCGCTCACAGTCACACCCAGTCCCGCCGCTCACAGTCACGCCCAGTCCCGCCCTATGATGGACACAGGGACTGGGCGTGACTGTAAGCCGAGCCGAGTACACTTGGCTACTCCCGGCTCTGCTCGGGACTGCGAGAGGACCAGAGAGCCGCCGAGATACACAGGACTCTGTATCTCGGCAGCGCCATTTTTAAACTACAAGACTGCAATGACAAGGCTGCAGATTACAAGGCTACACTGACAAGGCAAATGACACTGGGCAAGGCTGCAGATGGATGGGCAAGGCTGCAGATGGACACTGATAAGGCTGCATTGATGGGCATTTAAATGTAAGTTTTTTCCTTAAACTTCCCTCCTAAAAGTTTTTTCCTTAAAATTCCCTCCTAAACTTGGGGTGCGTGGTATACGCCGGCGCGTGTTATACGCCGATAAATACGGTAATGTATGGAAGGTAGGGCCCGAAAGCAGGGGTCAAGTCCTGGGAAAAAAAGTGTGGGAACTCCCACCCAAGATCCATTCCCCCACCAAAAAAAAAAAAAAAAAGGTACGCTCATATGCATATATACTGCACAGAAAATACAGTACAACATTTATTGTAAAGTGCCAGTTTACAAAAACAAAATAACGTGTCAAACAAAACAATCAACACAATGGGTGATGATCTTTCCCTCGCAGGGAATTTCTACCACAAATACACCCTGTTCCAAATTCTGTTACACAGCCCATTAGAAAATATCCCACAAACAGGAATAAGTATTGGCAGAGTATTGAAGAGTATTGGCAGGGTATTGCAGAGTATTGGCAGGGTATTGCAGAGTATTGATAGGGTATTGCAGAGTATTGGCAGGGTATTGCAGAGTATTGGCAGGGTATTGCAGAGTATTGATAGGGTATTGCAGAGTATTGGCAGGGTATGTATTGAAGAGTATTGGCAGAGTATTGCAGAGCATCGGCAGGGTATGTATTGGCAGGGTATTGCAGAGTATTGATAGGGTATTGCAGAGTATTGGCAGGGTATTGCAGAGTATTGATAGGGTATGTATTGTAGAGTATTGATAGGGTATTGCAGAGTATTGGCAGGGTATTGCAGAGTATTGGCAGGGTATGTATTGGCAGGGTATTGCAGAGTATTGATAGGGTATTGCAGAGTATTGGTAGGGTATTGCAGAGTATTGGCACAGTATTGCAGAGTATTGATAGGTTATTGCAGAGTATTGGTAGGTTATTGCAGAGTATTGGCAGGGTATGTATTGTAGAGTATTGGCAGAGTATTGTAGAGTATTGGCAGGGTATGTATTGGCAGGGTATTGCAGAGTATTGGCAGGGTATGTATTGCAGAGTATTGATAGGGTGTGTATTGTAGAGTATTGATAGGGTATTGCATAGTATTGGCAGGGTATTGCAGGCTATTGGCAGGGTATTGCAGAGTATTGGCAGGGTATTGCAGAGTATTGGCAGGGTATTGCAGAGTATTGGCAGGGTATGTATTGCAGAGTATTGGCAGGGTATTGCAGAGTATTGATAGGGTATTTATTGCAGAGTATTGGCAGGGTATTGCAGAGTATTGATAGGGTATGTATTGCAGAGTATTGGCAGGGTATTGCAGAGTATTGATAGGGTATGTATTGCAGAGTATTGGCAGGGTATTGCAGAGTATTGATAGGGTATGTATTGCTGAGTATTGGCAGGGTATTGCAGAGTATTGGCGGGGTATGTATTGCAGAGTATTGCAGAGTATTGGCAGGATATTGAAGAGTATTGGAAGAATATTGAAGAGCATTGATAGGGTATTGCAGGGTGTGTATTGGCAGAGTATTGGCAGGGTATTGCAGAGTATTGGCAGGGTATGTATTGCAGAGTATTGGCAGAGTATTGCAGAGTATTGACAGGGTATTGCAGAGTATTGGCAGGGTATTTATTGGCAGAGTATTGGCAGGGTATTGCAGAGTATTGATAGGGTATTGCAGGGTGTGTATTGGCAGAGTATTGGCAGGGTATTGCAGAGTATTGGCACAGTATTGCAGAGTATTGATGGGGTATTGCAGAGTATTGGCAGGGTATTGCAGAGTATTGGCAGGGTATTGAAGAGTATTGGCAGAGTATTGGCAGAGTATTGGCAGAGTATTGAAGAGTATTGGCAGGGTATTGCAGAGTATTGGCAGGGTATGTATTGCAGAGTATTGGCAGAGTATTGGCAGAGTATTGCAGAGTATTGACAGGGTATTGCAGAGTATTGGCAGGGTATTTATTGGCAGAGTATTGGCAGGGTATTGCAGAGTATTGCAGAGTATTGGCACAGTATTGCAGAGTATTGATAGGGTATTGCAGAGTATTGGCAGGGTGTTGCAGAGTATTGGCAGGGTATGTATTGCAGAGTATTGGCAGGATATTGAAGAGTATTGGCAGAGTATTGAAGAGTATTGGCAGGGTATTGCAGAGTATTGGCAGGGTATGTATTGGCAGGGTATTGCAGAGTATTGGCAGGGTATTGCAGAGTATTGACAGAGTATTGCAGAGTATTGATAGGGTACTGCAGAGTATTGGCAGGGTATTGCAGAGTATTGGCAGGGTATGTATTGCAGAGTATTGGCGGGGTATTGCAGAGTATTGGCAGGGTATGTATTGCAGAGTATTGGCGGGGTATTGCAGAGTATTGGCGGGGTATTGCAGAGTATTGATAGGGTAGTGCAGAGTATTGATAGGGTAGTGCAGAGTATTGATAGGGTATTGCAGAGTATTGGCAGGGTATTGCAGAGTATTGATACTGATAGGGTATTGCAGAGTATTGATAGGGTATTGCAGAGTATTGGCAGGGTATTGCAGAGTATTGATAGGGTACTGCAGAGTATTGGCAGGGTATGTATTGCAGAGTATTGGCGGGGTATTGCAGAGTATTGGCGGGGTATTGCAGAGTATTGATAGGGTAGTGCAGAGTATTGATAGGGTAGTGCAGAGTATTGATAGGGTATTGCAGAGTATTGGCAGGGTATTGCAGAGTATTGATACTGATAGGGTATTGCAGAGTATTGATAGGGTATTGCAGAGTATTGGCAGGGTATTGCAGAGTATTGATAAGGTATTGCAGAGTATTGGCAGGGTATTGCAGAGTATTGATACTGATAGGGTATTGCAGAGTATTGATGAGTATTGGCAGGGTATTGCAGAGTATTGATGAGTATTGGCAGGGTATTGCAGAGTATGGATGAGTATTGGCAGGGTATTGCAGAGTATGGATGAGTATTGGCAATTTGGCAGGGTATTGCAGAATGCAACTTACTTACACACTAGTGACTGACCTCCTGGTATTTATTCTCTTTCCTTCTGTTCTAGGGGGAGAAGAAGTAAACTTGAAAAGTGCAGCGGCTGTGGCAACAGGAGGCACTGGGTAGAGGGGAGCGGGAGGACAGTCCGGCGCGCAGCGTGTGTCACACTGACTGACGGTCTCGCGCCAGTGCGTGCCCACGTGCACGGCCGAAGTCATGTGACCGGTTGCTAGATGCGGAGCGGCCCCTGCCTAGCAACCAGTCACTCGGCGGCTGAGGAGCGGCGCGGACTACGCGCTGCATAGCCTCAGCCCGGCTCAGACAGCTAATGGGAACGGCGTTCCCGCTGTGGAAATAGTATGGGAACGCCGTTCCCATGCGTTCCCGCAGCACTCGAGCCCTGCCCGAAAGTGACTCAAGCCCAGGGGCCCCCACCGCCCTAAGTCCTGCCCTGCATTCTAGCGGTGTGCCCCCTCCAGACTCTTCACCAGAAATCTCAGATGACCATGTCCCCTGCCACACTCTGTGGTTCCATCCACCAGCCCCTGCATCACCGATGAGTCCTGTAAGCTACATAGGGGTCAGAGGAGTCAAGGAGGAGTCAAAGGAACCACAGCCCGTGGCGGGGGAGTGAGGCATCTGAAACCCCTGGATGTGCCGGATTCCAAAGAGTCTTGGTCGGCAGCATTGTAATTGAGGGGAGGCAGGAGATATGGGCCGTATAATGTCTCTTCTCTTGCAGGAAGCTGCCCCTTTTCAATCCTTTACGGCAATCTCATTCTCTCAGTCATACCTACAGGGCTTTCCTCATGGGAATTCTAGCGACATTTTGCCCCATAAGACACATTTCTTTTCCCACCATGCATCCAAAATCTTAGTGCTCTTACCGTAAGTAATCTCTGCGACAAAGTATAAGGTTTGCTTTCGTGTAGAGCGTTGAGCCGACCTCGCCCAAGCGGCAGTCGCAGCAGGCGCATTTTAAGCAGTCTTCATGCCAGTACTTGTCCAATGCCTTGAGCAGGTAGCGGTCCTTGATCTTCCGGTTACACCCCGCGCACCCTTTCTGTTTTCCCTTTGGCTGGACTGAGAGCATCGGCACTCCTAGAGGAGGAGAACAGAGTGTCAGACTTGGGGGGTCTTTACAACAGACAACATTTCAAAGTCATTTCCACACTTGGGTGGATTTTCCAAAGCAGCAAAGACCGAAGACCGATCCCCTATGAAAGGGAATCTTCACTCAGGTTAATTTTCGGTTCATTTTGAACTTCCAACCATGTGCAAGGGAGATTAAGAAAAAAAGCAGAACTTTTTTCTTGCACATGATTGGATGATTAAGGTGAACATGGCTTCACTTATTCATAAGTCTAAGTGGCTTTGCCCTATTCACTAAACTTAAAGAGCAACTATTTTCTAAAATCACCCGCCTCTGGTCCTTTGGTTAACAAGCTGCATCATTATAAAGAACGTCGACATCCAACCTTCACAGGAAATATACAACATTGTATTCATATGATATAGGATATGACTAGAGGGATCACCAGCAGGAGGTCCCAATTCCTCTATATAGATCTTTATATCACTTTCGGGGGGAAAATACATAGAATTCTGGGGTACATCACCGGCAGGAGGAAGGAGGTCCTGATTCCTCTATATAGATCTTTATATCACTAGAGGGGTCACCAGCAGGAGGAAGGAGGTCCTGATTCCTCTATATAGATCTTTATATCACTAGAGGGGTCACCAGCGGGAGGAAGGAGGTCCTGATTCCTCTATATAGATCTTTATATCACTAGAGGGGTCACCGGCAGGAGGAAGGAGGTCCTGATTCCTCTATATAGATCTTTATATCACTAGAGGGGTCACCGGCGGGAGGAAGGAGATCCCGATTCCTCTATATAGAGCTTTATATCACTAGAGGGGTCACCAGCAGGAGGAAGGAGGTCCTGATTCCTCTATATAGATCTTTATATCACTAGAGGGGTCACCAGCAGGAGGAAGGAGGTCCTGATTCCTCTATATAGATCTTTATATCACTAGAGGGGTCACCGGCAGGAGGAAGGAGGTCCTGATCCCTCTATATAGATCTTTATATCACTAGAGGGGTCACCGGCAGGAGGAAGGAGGTCCTGATCCCTCTATATAGATCTTTATATCACTAGAGGGGTCACCAGGAGGGGGAAGGAGGTCTTGATTCCTCTATATAAATCTTTATATCACTAGAGGGGTCACCGGCAGGAGGAATGAGGTCCCGATTCCTCTATATAGATCTTTATATCACTAGAGGGGTCACCGGCAGGAGGAATGAGGTCCTGATTCCTCTATATAGATCTTTATATCACTAGAGGGGTCACCGGCAGGAGGAAGGAGGTCCTGATTCCTCTATATAGATCTTTATATCACTAGAGGGGTCACCAGCAGGAGGAAGGAGGTCCTGATTCCTCTATATAGATCTTTATATCACTAGAGGGGTCACCAGCAGGAGGAAGGAGGTCCTGATTCCTCTATATAGATCTTTATATCACTAGAGGGGTCACCAGCGGGAGGAAGGAGGTCCTGATTCTTCTATATAGATCTTTATATCACTAGAGGGGTCACCGGCGGGAGGAAGGAGGTCCCGATTCCTCTATATAGATCTTTATATCACTAGAGGGGTCACCGGCAGGAGGAAGGAGGTCCTGATTCCTCTATATAGATCTTTAGAGTTGTGCTCAAAAGTTTCCACCCCCCTGGCAGAAATGGTGAAGTTTTGGCATTGATAGTAAAAATGCAAAAAAAATCTCTCTCATTTAAGGATAGCGATGATATGAAGCAATTTATTATCACATTGTTGCTTGGCTCATTTTTAAATCATAATAACAGAAATAACCCAAATGGCCCTGATGAAAAGCTCCCCCGGAATGTTTGGCGTTGGTACAGACACACACGAGTTACCAGTCATGTAAGTAACTCAGTTAAAATAAACAGAGTTGCGTAACGCAGTTACTTTAGAGGGTAACGAGATATCTAACTGATTACTCTTCCCCTCATGGTAACTCAGTCCCCATTACTTGGGCGGCGTTATCGCAATTACATCTACCGCCCGGGAGGCCCCGCCATGGCCGCGCTGCCTGGCCATTCGTTCCGCCGCGGGGGAGGGTGGGGCTTTCGCCCGCTGAGCTGAGAAGAGGCTGAGACTCAGAGAGACTGTCTGGACCGCCCCATCCCGCCCCGCCTATCCAGAGAGAGAGAGAATGTAGGGAGGCGGGGCGGACACCGAAAAATGAAGTCAGCTGACCAGCTGACACCAATCGAGTGAAGGGGAGGGTCTCTCTCTCTCTCCCCATGAGGAAAGGCATCCCTGGAGACATTCAAATAAGTCACTGATGATTCGAATTGCAGTTCAATAAATCCATCCCAAGTCCTCCACCACCTCTGCTTCTTACTGATCCCATCCCTACCCACCCACCATCACTTCTACAACAGAGGTAATGGGGAGGATAGGGGAGGAATGAGATCAGTGGCGGCGGGGGATGGGATCAGTAAGAGGCAGAGGTGGTGGTGGTGGGAGAGGATGGCACCACCACCGCTGCCACCCCCCAAGTACCACGCTGCCTGCCACCCCCCCAAGTGCACCACCACCACTGCCACCCCCCCAAGTACCACCGCTGCAACCCCCTCAAGTACCACTGCTGCCACCCCTCAAGTACCACAGCTGCCACCCCCTCAAGTACCACCGCTGCCACCCCTCAAGTACCACCACTGCCACCCCTCAAATACCACCGCTGCCACCCCCTCAAGTACCACCGCTGCCACCCCCTCAAGTACCAGCACTGCCACCCCCTCAAGTAACACTGCTGCCACCCCTCAAGTACCACTGCTGCCACCCCTCAAGTACCACCGCTGCCACCCCCTCAAGTACCACCGCTGCCACTCCCTCAAGTACCACCACTGCCACCCCCTCAAGTACCACTGCTGCCACCCCTCAAGTACCACCACTGCCACCCCCACAAGTACCACTGCTGCCACCCCTCAAATACCACCGCTGCCACCCCCTCAAGTACCGCCGCTGCCACTCCCTCAAGTACCACCACTGCCACCCCCTCATGTACCACCACTGCCACCCCCTCAAGTACCACCGCTGCCACTCCCTCAAGTACTACTGCTGCCACCCCTCAAGTACCACCGCTGCCACCCCCTCAAGTACCACCGCTGCCACTCCCTCAAGTACCACCACTGCCACCCCCTCAAGTACCACTGCTGCCACCCCTCAAGTACCACCACTGCCACCCCCACAAGTACCACTGCTGCCACCCCTCAAATACCACCGCTGCCACCCCCTCAAGTACCACCGCTGCCACTCCCTCAAGTACCACCACTGCCACCCCCTAATGTACCACCACTGCCACCCCCTCAAGTACCACCGCTGCCACTCCCTCAAGTACCACTGCTGCCACCCCTCAAGTACCACCGCTGCCACCCCTCAAGTACCACCGCTGCCACCCCCTCAACATTTGGGTTCAAATAAATACCAAATGTTCTAAAATACTGTATATGATGTTTTTATTCTTCAGTTAATATAAACATCTTTGATATGAAAGATGTTATAGAACGTAATTGCATCATAGAATATTTAAAAAAAAGTCACAGTTACTTTGCTGAGTAACTAATTACTTTTCCAATGTAGTAATTGAGTTACTAACGCAATTAATTTTTGGGAGAAGTCATTTGTAACTTAACTAATTACTTTTTTAAAGTAAGATGACCAACACTGCGAGTTACAATGGCAACCAAAGGTTAAATTCCCACATGTGTGGCTTTTTAAATTGAAATGAGTGTTTGTGTATAAATAGTCAATGAGTTTGTTAGCTCTCACGTGGATGCGCGGAGCAGACATGGTACTGAGTAGGGATGAGCCGAACACCCCCCCGGTTCGGTTCGCACCAGAACCTTCAAACGGACCGAAAATCATTACAAACTTTTAAACCCTATTTAACGTTCAAAATCAAAAGTGCTAATTTTAAAGGCTAATATGCAAGATATGCAACAGACAACACCAGCAATAAAGGGTAGATACAGGTGTATACTGCGCTGGAGGCACACAACACCCACTAACTCCTGCAGATGCCTGTATTAGAGAACACCAGCAATAAAGGGTAGATACAGGTGTATACTGTGCTGGAGGCACACAATACCCACTAACTCCTGCAGATGCCTGTATTACAGAACACCAGCAATAAAGGGTAGATACAGGTGTATACTGCGCTGGAGGCACACAACACCCACTAACTCCTGCAGATGCCTGTATTACAGAACACCAGCAATAAAGGGTAGATACAGGTGTATACTGTGCTGGAGGCACACAACACCCACTAACTCCTGCAGATGCCTGTATTACAGAACACCAGTAATAAAGGGTAGATACAGGTGTATACTGTGCTGGAGGCACACAACACCCACTAATTCCTGCAGATGCCTGAGAAAAGAACACACTGTCCCTGCCTATCTAACTCTTTCCCTGCACGCCGGAACACACTACAAAAGGCCGCCGCGCTGGCGGCCTTGTGTAGTGTGGGGCGTGTATTAAATCCCCCTGAGCTATAATTATGGCTCTCCTGGCTGGCGACGACCCAATGCGGGGGGTTACAGTGCATGCTTGGCCAATCATGAGCCAGCAATGCACTGCGATGGCGTAGTGCATTGTGGGCCGTCCGGGCCACACGAATTTGGTGCAAACGGTCCACAAAGTTCTGAATTCGCCGAACAGACGAATGGCCGATGTTCGAGTCGAACACAGAGCTCATCCCTAGTACTGAGCCAAGGAGAGCAGAAAAGAACTGTCAAAAGACCTGCGTAACAAGGTAATGGAGCTTTATAAAGATGGAAAAGGATATAAAAAGATAACAAACGCTACAAACCAAAGTTACAGAGGAGGCCTTCCACTCAAATTATTGCTCTCACTCGAAGCGATACCCGATGTGTGGTTTAAACGTTGTTTACATATGTGGGCACGATCTATGTATGCGTTCTCTTCTGCGTGCGAGCACGAGGGTACGGGTGCTTTCATTTTCTATTTCATTTACTTTTTTTCTATTTTTACACTTTCTCTTTTATTTTTTATTTTTTTTTATCACTTTTATTCCTATTACAGGGAATGTAAACATGACAGGGCATGACAGGTCCTCTTTACAGAGAGATCTGGGGGTCTATAAGTCCCCCACATTTCTCCTGTAGGCTGAAAAGCCTGAGATGAAAAAAAAAATGATCTCAGCTTCCCAGCCAAAAAAAAAATGTTTTTGGTTGCTGGTGTTCTGTCAGAAACAGATTAGGGAATGGAAGTGACGTTACGTCAGCTGCGCCTGCGTTCCACCGCTATCAGGTTTGCTAATGTGACAGAAGGCATGCAGTCAGAAGAAGGCGGTGGACATCTTACTACACCCTGCTACGTCTTGAATTTCATAGTCATTTTAGCAATAAAGTGAGCGTATATAAATAAACATATTTTAGTTACATCTGTGATGCTGTTTTGATGTTACATTTTGAAAGAAGCTGGACTCCAGCAGTAGGAATGTGGTGGAGGCCATGTTGGTACACCCAGTAGAAGGAATGTGGTAGAGGACACGTTGGTACACCCAGCAGTAGGAAGGTGGTGGAGGCCACGTTGGTACACCCAGCAGTAGGAAGGTGGTGGAGGCCATGTTGGTACACCCAGCAGTAGGAAGGTTGTGGAGGCCATATTGGTACACCCAGCAGTAGGAAGGTGGTGGAGGCCATGTTGGCACACACAGCAGTAGGAAGGTGGTGGAGGCCATGTTGGTACAGCCAGCAGTAGGAATGTGGTTGAGGCCACATTGGTACACCCAGCAGTAGGAAGGTGGTGGAGGCCATATCGGTACACCCAGCAGTAGGAAGGTGGTGGAGGCCATATCAGTACACCCAGCAGTAGGAAGGTGGTGGAGGCCATGTTGGTACACCCAGCAGTAGGAAGGTGGTGGAGGCCATGTTGGTACACCCAGCAGTAGGAAGGTGGTGGAGGCCATGTTGGTACACCCAGCATTAGGAAGTTTGTGGAGGCCATATTGGTACACCCAGCAGTAGGAAGGTGGTGGAGGCCATGTCGGCACACCCAGCAGTAGGAAGGTGGTGGAGGCCATGTCGGCACACCCAGCAGTAGGAAGGTGGTGGAGGCCATGTTGGTACAGCCAGCAGTAGGAAGGTGGTGGAGGCCATATTGGTACACCCAGCAGTAGGAAGGTGGTGGAGGCCATGTCGGTACACCCAGCAGCAGGAAGGTGGTGGAGGCCATATCAGTACACCCAGCAGTAGGAAGGTGGTGGAGGCCATGTTGGTACACCCAGCAGTAGAAAGGTGGTGGAGGCCATGTCGGTACATCCAGCAGTAGGTAGGTGGCAGAGGCCATGTTGCTACACCCCGCACTGCTCAGCGCTAAACCTTTAGGCTTTCAAAATAAAACATCCAAACATCATCACAGATGTCAATATACTATATTTATTTATATCCATTCACTTTATTGCTAAAATGATAGTTAAATTCAAGATGTAGCTGGGTGTAGTAAGATGTCCGCTGCCTTCTTCAGACTGCAGGTGTTCTGTCAGTGGAGCAAACCTGGTAGCAGTAGAACGTATGTGCCGCTGATGGAACATCACTTCTGTTACCTAATCTGATGGGTCGCCGATTCTGATGAAACACCGGTGCCGGAAGTGACATCATAACATCACACTTGGCCTCCAAAGATCAAAGAGATGCCGAGGGACCATCTGGGTCCTCAGTCAGCTCTATGGTAAATGGCCGCCGCCGGCCAATTCATTCTCTGGCTCACCGATCGCATTGGTTGAGCCAGTAGAAGCACGGCTCTGCCGCCTATAAAAACAATCGAGCAGCTGAACAGCTGCACCCATCCTCCCGATATCTCCACCCAGACTCCTCTCAGGCAGTTTTCAGACATTTTAGTGTTAGAAATAGCGACTGAAAACTGCCTCCCATTGATTTCAGTGCGTCTTTTCACTCTGGGGCGGTGCGCTTGCGGGACATTAGGAAAAGTCCTGCAAGCAGCATCTTTGGGACTGTTTGGGAGCCATGTATTCAGCTCTCCCAAAACGCCCTGCCCATTGCAATGAATGATTAAAAGCACCCATGCTACGATGCTTCTGAATCGCTTTTCAGGAGCTTAGACAGTGCCGCAACACTGGTACATTTAGCTCCTTCTTCGGCCGCTAGCGGGGGTTAAAAGCCCCCCGCTATTGGCCGAAAAGCGCCTCTTAAACAGCGGTAAAGCGCCGCTAAAATGAGTGCCGCTTTACCGCTAACGTCTGGTGGCCCCAATGTGAAAGGGTTCTTAAAGCGGAGTTGCACCCAAAAGTGAAACTTCCGTTTGTTCTCCCCCCCCAGTGCCACATTTGGGGGGAGGAGGGGGAACGACGACCTGTTTTTGACAGGTCCACCTTCCCCACTTCCAGGGGATGGCGCGGTCTCTCGGAAGTTCAGCCCCTGTCCTCCTCCCTCTGCCGCCAGGCCAATTAGAAAGAGTGCAGTGCGCATCACGCACGAGCAGTAGGGGACCGGCTGTGGAGAGCAAAAAGGCTTCACTGTCGGGTTCCCTTGTTGGCAATGGCAGCGGCTGCCCCCGACCTGCCGGGCTCTCTGGACAGGAAAGTGCCAGACAGGGGTGGGCGGATCTCCACTTTAAAGCCCAGGATGTCATGTGAAGTCCAGTGGTATGGATGTGTAAAAACTTCAGGCCTAAAAAAATTTTTTTTTTTAAACGTTTGCAAAAAAAATGCAAAAACAGCGCTGGCGGTGAAAGCAGTAAACGACAGCCGCCATTTCAAAAAGACCGAAAATCAATTTGGAAATGGCGCGTTGGTGCGTTTAAGGTTGTAAAGCTGATAGGAGGCGGATACGGTTTTTCCGATATAAAGCAGATACTATTTTTTTTTGCGGCTCCGTTACGCTGTTCCAGTATGGAATGCGTATTTTGTAATTCATGGCGTTGGGGGAGTGTCATTCTATATAAAGGATGAATAAAACGCTACACAACCGGCGGCGGCCTCCTTCCCGCGCTCCCCTTCCTAGACGAATAAAGTCCGGTTAATCCATGCAGCGGGCGTTAATAGCCGCCGTATACTTGACATTTTGTAGAAGTGGTAAATGGGGGGCCGCGGGGGCCGACACTCACGGCGCGGCAGACGCGCTCCTTTACTGTAATAACTGACCTGGTGAAGCTAAAAGCTTCGGGACAAACAGCACTTAAGACAGTTTCACACAAACACTGAAGTATTGATCCATTTGATAACAAAGTAGCTGCACTGCCATGGAGACGGGTCAGAGAAAAATCCACTTAGAGGTTTTTCAAAGTTGCAGTTTTTTTTTTTTCTCGCCCGTCTCCTCGGCGCAGATAATGATTTAAAATGGCAAATCGTTCACGCTGCCTGTAAGTGTGCATTTACCCTCCTCCGCTGCTCCAGTTAATACATTTAAATGGTAAAAATAAATATATTCGCTGCCTGTTTTAGACACGTTAAGTGCCGCCGACTTTTTTTTTGTCTCGGCCTGGCGTTCCCAGAATTCTCCTGTCTGGGGCGCGAAAACGCCCAGGAGAAGGGGAACGCCGGGGAAAAGCAGAAAGATTTAGCAGTAAATATGTAAAAGGGATTGCGAACAGAACATCGTCTATATATCTGGAAGACTCAGAGCCTTATCACCAGCAATACGGGCCGCCATTTTATCGGCGAGTAAACAAGTAACCCTACAGGAATTGTAGTCATGCACCGCTGTGCATCGGTGCAAGGAGGAGGAGGCATTTCCTCAGTCTCCCCTCCCCCAGTGATCAGAATGTACATTGTAACTTAGTAGAAGGAGGAGGAGTCATTTCCTCAGTCTCCTCTTCCCCAGTGATCAGTCTGTACATTGTAACTTTGTAGAAGGAGGATGAAGCATTTTCTCAGTCTCCCCCTCCCCCAATGATCAGACTGCACATTTTAACTTTGTAGTAAGCTACAAGGTGAGAGGCTGAAGCAGGGGCTGATCTGTGTCAGACATTTGTGAACGTAGCCAAGAATCATAGAGGCACCAGAATTGACATGATGTTGTCATATGTGGCCTGGCAGTCCAGAAGTAGATGGTGTCCGTGGATGATGGCTGAACAAACTTGTTGCCTTCCTTCTGGAGAGAAGGCATTGTCAAGGGGAGTATTTTCTGTTGCCTGAAGACACATCAATTTGCATGTAATTAGATATCCAAAACAACTGTTTAGTGCAACACAACAGCAAAATCATCTGCATCATCTTTCTGGAATCCTAAAAAAAAATAGGCACATGGAGCTGACCCCAACATAGAAGTAAAGGAAAGAACCTGAAAAAAAAGAGGTAGAGGAGCCAACCTCAACAAAGAGGTAGAGGAACTAAGACTAACAAAGAGGTAGAGGAACTACGACTAACAAAGAGGTAGAGGAGCCAACCTCAACAAAGAGGTAGAGGAACTAAACCTCAACAAATAGGTAGAGGAGCCAACCTCAACAAAGAGGTAGAGGAACTAAACCTCAACAAAGGGGTAGAGGAGCCAACCTCATCAAAGAGGTAGAGGAACTAAACCTCAACAAAGAGGTAGAGGAGCCAACCTCAACAAAGAGGTAGAGGAACTAAGACTAACACAGAGGTAGAGGAACTACGACTAACAAAGAGGTAGAGGAGCCAACCTCAACAAAGAGGTAGAGGAACTAAACCTCAACAAATAGGTAGAGAAGCCAACCTCAACAAAGAGGTAGAGGAGCCAACCTCAACAACGAGGTAGAGGAACTACGACTAACAAAGAGGTAGAGGAGCCAACCTCAGCAAAGAGGTAGAGGAGCCAACCTCAACAAAGAGGTAGAGGAGCCAACCTCAACAAAGAGGTAGAGGAACTAAACCTCAACAAAGAGGTAGAGGAGCCAACCTCATCAAAGAGGTAGAGGAACTAAACCTCAACAAAGAGGTAGAGGAGCCAACCTCAACAAAGAGGTAGAGGAACTAAGACTAACACAGAGGTAGAGGAACTACGACTAACAAAGAGGTAGAGGAGCCAACCTCAACAAAGAGGTAGAGGAACTAAACCTCAACAAATAGTTAGAGAAGCCGACCTCAACAAAGAGGTAGAGGAGCCAACCTCAACAACGAGGTAGAGGAACTACGACTAACAAAGAGGTAGAGGAGCCAACCTCAGCAAAGAGGTAGAGGAGCCAACCTCAACAAAGAGGTAGAGGAGCCAACCTCAACAAAGAGGTAGAGGAACTGAGACTAACAAAGAGGTAAAAAAGACAACCCCAACAAATAGATAAAGGAGATGACCCCAACAAAGAGGTAAAGGAGCCAAAACCTAACAAAGAGGTAAATGTATCAATTCCAACAATGAAGTAGAGCAGATGACCCCAACAAAGAGGTAGATGAACTAAGACTAACAAAGAGGTGGAGGAGCTGATGCCAACAAAGAGGTGGAGGAGCTGACGCCAACAAAGAGGTGGAGGAGCTAATGCCAACAAAGAGGTGGAGGAGCTGATGCCAACACGAACAAAGGAGTAGAGGAGAGGACCCAAACAAAGAAGTAGAGAAGACAACCTAAACTACGAGAGGTAGAGGAGATGACCCCAACAAAGAGGTAGTGTAGTCAACCCAAACTATGACCTAGAGAAGCCAACCCAAACTAAAGAGGTAGATGAGCCAATGCTAAAAAAGAGGTAGAGGAGATGACCCTTATGCCGCGTACACACGACAGGACTTAAGTCTGACAGAGTTCTGACAGAATTCTGACGGAGTTCTGACAGAGTTCTGACGGACTTTCCGAATGAACGGACTTGGCCACACACAATCACACCAAAGTCCGACGGATTCGAACGTGATGACGTATGACTGGACTAGAATAAGGAAGTTCATAGCCAGTAGCCAATAGCTGCCCTAGCGTCGGTTTTAGTCCGTCAGACTAGCACACACACGAGCGGATTTCTGGGTCCGGCAGAGTTCTGGCGGAAAAATTTGAAGCATGTTCCATTTCTAAAGTCTGTCAGACTTTTGTGAATCAAAAGTCCGTTTCAGCCCACACACGATCGAATAGTCCGCCGGAATCATTCCGTCAGACTTTGGATGTTGAAAAGTCCGCTCGTGTGTACGGGGCTTAACAAAGAGGTAG
The DNA here is from genome assembly GCF_037356315.1 of Lithobates pipiens. Classification (NCBI taxonomy): domain Eukaryota; kingdom Metazoa; phylum Chordata; class Amphibia; order Anura; family Ranidae; genus Lithobates; species Lithobates pipiens. The sequence goes on along the minus strand of NW_027507786.1, from coordinate 20,319,809 downwards.
AGAAGACAACCTAAACTACGAGAGGTAGAGGAGATGACCCCAACAAAGAGGTAGTGCAGCCAACCCAAACTATGACCTAGAGAAGCCAACCCAAACTACGACCTAGAGAAGCCAACCCAAATAAAGGAGGTAGATGAGCCAATGCTAATAAAAAGGTAGAGAAGCCAACACAAACAAAGAGGTAGAGGAGATGACCCTAACAAAGAAGTAGAGAAGACAACCTAAACTACGAGAGGTAGAGAAGATGACTCCAACAAAGAGGTAGTGCAGCCAACCCAAACTATGACCTAGAGAAGCCAACCCAAACTACGACCTAGAGAAGCCAACCCAAATAAAGGAGGTAGATGAGCCAATGCTAATAAAAAGGTAGAGAAGCCAACACAAACAAAGAGGTAGAGGAGATGACCCTAACAAAGAAGTAGAGAAGACAACCTAAACTACGAGAGGTAGAGGAGATGACCCCAACAAAGAGGTAGTGCAGCCAACCCAAACTATGACATAGAGAAGCCAACCCAAACTACGACCTAGAGAAGCCAACCCAAACTACGACCTAGAGAAGCCAACCCAAACTAAAGAGGTAGATGAGTCAATGCTAAAAAAGAGGTAGAGGAGATGACCCTAACAAAGAGGTAGAGAAGCCAACCCAAAATACGACCTAGAGAAGCTAACCCAAAATACGACCTAGAGAAGCCAACTCAAAATATGCCCTAGAGAAGATGACCCCCCCAACAAAAAGGTGGAGCCAGCTTAATAAAAGAGGCAAATGAGATAAGCGCCAGCAAAGGGTTAGAGGAAATTACCTACAAAAAAGATTAGAGGAACTGACTCAAACAAAGAGTTAGTGGAGCCGACCACCAACAAAGAGGTAGTGGAGCCAACCTCAACAAAGAGGTAGAGGAGCAGACTCCAACAAGAGGTAGAGGAGATGACACAGCAGAGAGGTAGAGAAGCCAAGCTCAGTAAAGGGGTTTAGGAAAAGACACAGAAATAGAGGTAGAGAAGACAACCCTAACAACAGCCAAGAGGACTCCTTTGAGGAGTCTTCTGGTGGAGACTGCGGGTCCTTCTATACAACTTTGAAAATAAGAATTGTTTTTGCAAGAAAAACATTTGAAATATCATTTTTATTTTCTCTCGTCGTAATGAACTGACCTCTTCTAATATTTCATTTGCTGCTAATCTCTGCAAAGGAAACTTGATGGACAAGACGATTTGAGTCTTCACAAGTCATCCTCCTCAGATCAGATTAAATCTAATAACGCTTTTCTTTAAATAAGAGAGAGGTATTTATTCCCGGGAAGGGGAATTTCCATTTAAAGTCTTCTGACGGATCTTTGTACAATCCTAATGAAATGTGTCCAGAATTATCCATCACAAGGAGCTTATCTTCGCTCATATTCTCTGCTCTCTTCATCTCCCGCCTCAATCAGCCAATAGATAGAAATTAAATTTACCTCCGGAAAGTTTTAATTAGCGGAGGAAAGGCCGCGCTGGAGGATGAAGTATATCGGCCCCTTTTAAAACCGGCTAACTTATCGGGAAACTCATCTTGATCCACCTGTCATCTGCTCTTCAAAGGGCTCGCCGAGACTTGAAGGGAAAAAAAAAGCGCAAAGTGACGGCAAGGACAGGAAGTGCAGATGGCTCTTCGGGTTGATAATGACTCTGTCACATCATTACTGAAGTTTGGGGGAAGGGGGGAGGGGCAACAGTTCTGATTTTTAAAACCTTATCCTTCAAACTACGATTTGTTACTAGAAGCTTCAAAGTGGAACGTCGGGAACTTTTTTTTTTTCAGTTCTGCTCAGACAAGGAGATGGGTTAGAACCTGAAGTCAGTACCAGGGCAGGGTCGTCCAGCTCCCACGGCAAGGATCCAGAACTGCGCCCCCCTCTCCCTGTTAACACATGCCTTAGAATGGGTGTACCACCTTGCATCCAGTCTTTGCCCCACTTGATTCACTGTTCCTGGGGGCAACTGCCCCTTCTGCCCACCCTTTGTCCAGGCTCTGCTTGGAATGTTCCCTCTCTTTTTAGTGACACCTGGATAGGAAATGAGGGAACATTGCCAATGGGGACACACATCATCTCACAACGTGCATTAAAAGCTGCAGCAAGTCATTTCCTGGCTGGAGGATGTCCAGCATCATCTAGAACAGGGGTCTTCAACCTTTCTAAACAAAAGGTCAGTTTACGGTCCTTCAGACTTTGGGGGGGGGGGGGGAGGGAGCCAGATTGTGGCCATCAGGAGTACAAAATTTCCCACCATCGGTCATTGGTGTGACTTAAGGGGAAATGAGCCCCATTGTGAGGAATTGCGCCCCTCCATTGCTGACAATGAATGAAATGTTGCCGCAGGGGCCAGATAAAAGCAAGCAAAGGGCCAAATCCGGCCCCTGGGCCACAGTTTGGAGACCACAGATCTTTCCTCTCCAGCCTGACTATCCCTGGCCCTCCCTTATCAATCATGGAGGCTCAGCAGCTTTTGTGGGCGTTACCTATGTAAATACAGCCTGCCTAGCCACGCCCACTCACCCAGACTGACTCCCACCCATCAAGGCATTTTGGATATTTTCATAACTCCTCCCAAGAGCCAGCCCACTGCTTGCATCAGGACTGAGGGCTCCCGAGAGGAGTGCTGGGGCCCGGGGGATGGGATGTTTTCAGGAAGCTATGTACCGCCCCCCCCTGCTGGCCCCTCCCACCAGTCAGCAATGCATAGAGAATCACAGAGACCTCACGTGATCCAAAATAAGGCATATAATGAAAATGGAAAGTGTGAAAAAAAAATGCTATAAATGTAATTTGGGTAAAGTGTTGCATGACCACGCAATTACTAGTTAAAGTAGCGCAGTGCTGAATAGCAAAAAGTGGCCTGGTCATGAAGAGGGGGGTAAAACCTTCCAATGGCTAAAGTGGTTGTAAAGGCAGGTGTTTTTTTTTTTTTACCTTAACCACTTGCCCTCTGGAAGATTTATCCGTCTTCATGACCAGGCCAATCTTTGCGATACGCCACTGCGTTACCAGACATGTGCAATTCCTTTCAGTCCAAATTAGTTTTTTTTTTTTTTTTTTTTTTACGAATTTCGACTAATTTGTTCATTCGAAAATATTCGAACAAAAACCTGTTTAGCGAATATTTCCGAATATTCGTAAATTCAAAAATTCGTAAATCTGAAATTCTAAATTCTAAAACCCAAAAATTAGAAAATCTGAAATTACTAATAATAACTTAATCCTATAGACTAATTTCCCTGCTGTCTATAGATGTTAAAATTCTTGCCAAAGTACTTGTTACCACTTTAACCACTTAAAGCGGGATTCCACCCTAAAGTGGAACCTCCGCTGATCGGAACCCTCCCCCCCTCCGGTGTCACAATTGGCACCTTTCAGGGGGGAGGGGGGTGGAGATACCTGTCAAAGACAGGTATTTACACCCACTTCCGGGCATAGACTCCGGTGGGAGTCTACGCCATTTCCTGCCCTGCCGCGCTGTCTGCTGGGACACACACGGGTTTCAGAGACAGCGCGGAGAATTCCTATTGCGCTGCGCGACTCGCACATGCGCAGTAGGGAACCGGGAAGTGAAGCCGATTCGCTTCACTTCCTGATTCCCTCACCTAGAATGGTGTCGGCATCGATGGACCCCGGGACAGGTGAGTGTCAATTTATTAAAAGTCAGTAGCTGTAGTATTTATAGCTGCTGGCTTTTAATATTTTTTTTGTAGGTGGAATCCCTCTTTAAGCCCCGGACCAATTGTCAGCCTAAGGACCAGAGGTCTTTTTACAATTTCGCACTGCACTGCTTTAACTGGTAATTGCGCGGTCATGCAATGTTGTACCCAAACGAAATTTGCGTCCTTTTCTTCCCACAAATAGAGCTTTTTTTTAATGGAATTTGATTGCCTCTGCGATTTTTATTTTTTGCAATATAAATGGAAAAAGACCGAAAATTTTGAGAAAAAAATATATTTTCTACTTTTTGTTGTAAGAAAAATCGAATAAGCTCAATTTTAGTCATACATTTAGGCCAAAATGTATTCAGCCACATGTCTTTAGTAAAAAAAATGTCAATAAGCGTATATTTATTGGTTTGCGCAAAAGTTATAGCGTCTACAAACTAGAGTACATTTTCTGGAATTTACACAGCTTTTAATTTATGACTGCCTATCTCATTTCTTGAGGTGCTAAAATGGCAGGGCAGTACAACCCCCCCCCCCCAAATGACCCCATTTTGGAAAGAAGACACCCCAAGGAAGTTGGGGAGAGGCATGTTGAGCCCATTGAATATTTTTGTTTGTCCCAAGTGATTGAATAATGACACAAAAAAAAAAAAAAAAGTTTACAAAAAGTTGTCATTAAATGATATATTCCTCACACATGCCATAGTTATATGTGGAATTGCACCCCAAAATATATTCTGCTGCTTCTCCTGAGTACGAGGATACCACATATGTGGGACTTTTTGGGAGTTTAGCTGCGTACGGCACCCTGAACACCAATCACCACCTTCAGGGTTTCTAAGGGTGCAAATTTTTGATTTCACTCCTCACTACCTATCACAGTTTCGAAGGCCATAAAATGCCAAAATAGCACAAACCCCCACAAATGACCCCATTTTGGAAAGAAGACACCCCAAGGAAGTTGGGGAGAGGCATGTTGAGCCCATTGAATATTTTTTTTTGTCCCAAGTGATTGAATAATGACACAAAAAATAAAAATAAAAAAGTTTACAAAAAGTTGTCACTAAATGATATATTGCTCACACATGCCATAGTTATATGTGGAATTGCACCCCAAAATATATTCTGCTGCTTCTCCTGAGTACGAGAATACCACATATGTGGGACTTTTTGGGAGTTTAGCTGCGTACGGCACCCTGAACACCAATCACTGCCTTCAGGGTTTCTAAGGGTGCAAATTTTTGATTTCACTCCTCACTACCTATCACAGTTTCGAAGGCCATAAAATGCCAAAATAGCACATAACCCCCCCAAATGACCCCATTTTGGAAAGTAGACACCCCAAGCTATTTACTGAGAGGCATGTTGAGTCTATGAAATATTTTATATTTTGCCACAAGTTGCAGGAATATTACAATTTTTTTTTTTTTTTTGCACAAAGTTGTCACTAAATGATATATTGCTCACACATGCTATGGGCATAAGTCAAATTACACCCCAAAATAAATTCTGCTGCTTCTCCTGAGTACAGGGATACCACATGTGGGGGACTTTTTGGGAGCCTAGCCACGTACGGGACCCCGAAAACCAATCACCACCTTCAGGATTTAAATATAAAACGTTACAGAAAAAACCTGTTAGCGATGGCAGGGATCAGGCCTGACTCTGCGATCGCTGCAGTTATGTGTTTAGTGTTTTGTAAGTGACGGTGATCGATCGATACTGCACTTGGGTGGGCTGGGCGGAGGGGCAAAACGCAGGTGCTAGCAGGTATCTGGGCTGATCCCGCTAACAATGCGTTTTTTTGGAACCCTAAACTGCTGGGGACCCTAGTATAGATCTGATCAGATCAGATATTGATCTGTTCAGATTCTATACCACTACGGGAGGTGTATGCTTTGCGCGTGGGTGTTAGCGGTACTGGCACTAACCTAGCGCTGCCTGGGGCGACGCAGACCCTGACCCTAAAACCGAATTGATATCACCTGCCGGGTGATCAGGGGGTTAAACCTTTATTGGGTAATAAATGGTGGGTGCCCTGATGCTATAAAAAAACAAACTTACCAGAGTCGCCCGTAACACTTACACGGTGATCACTGGTGAAAGGGTTAACTAATGGCAATCAGGGGGTTAAAATCTTTATTAGGTAGTATATGGGGGTCCCTGACGCTATATAAAAACCTGACAGGGAACCTAAATAACTAACTGGCTAACCAGCGTCACCAGTGACACTTATACGGTGATCGCTGGTGAAAGGGTTAACTAGGGGCAATCAGGGGGTTAAAACCATTATTGGGTAGTATATGGGGGTACCTAGCGCTATAAAAACCTGGCGGTGAACCTAAAAAAACCTAGCGACACTAGTGACACTAATGCAGCGATCAGAAAAATGATCGCTTTAGTGACACTGGCAAAAGGGGGTGAAAGGTTTAACTAGGGGCAATCAAGGGGTTAAAACCATTATTGGGGGGGGGGGTAGGGGGCTACCCTGGACCTAACACTAACTGCCCTGACAGTTTTTACTGTCACAACTGACACTGAATGCAGTGATCAGTAAATAAATGATCACTGCAATCAGTGACACTGTGACTGGGGGGGGAGGGGGGGTGATCGGGGGGGGGGGGGGGGTTTGTGTGCCTACATGTCAGCATAGTGTTGGTGCACTTACTTTCAGTGTTCTCCTCGCAGTCCGGTCAAAAAGACCGCCCCGAGGAGAATGGCATCACTTCCTCCCTGCCTGTGTTTACTATACACAGAGGGAGGAAGCTTCTAATTCGCCAGGAGCGATCGAGGGGGATGGCCAGAAACCAACAGCCATCCCCTCATCCCGGATCGCTCCTGAAGCGAAACGGACTGCCGCATCCAGCGGGAGGGGGTCCGATCGGACCCCCACCCGCTGGAAGGCAAGCACGTACATGTACGTGCTTGTGCCTGTCGGTGCCATTGCACCGACGTACATTGCCATGCGGCGGTCCTTAAGTGGTTAAATAGGTGGGAGGTTTGGTGAGCAGAAACCCCCTTCCATCAGAGTTCCCCTTTAATCACTTAACTGGTTCCCGACCGGCACACGCCGATGTACGTCGGCCGAATGGCGCGCACCAGTCGGGGGGCCTCCGTGAGTCGGATCGCGGGTCCTGCGGACTCGATCGCCGCGGGAACACCCGCGATCGTCTCACGGGGAGGAAGAACGGGGAGATGCTGATGTAAACAAGCATCTCCCCGTTCTGCCTAGTGACAGTGTCACTGATCTCTGCTCCCTGTGATCGGGAGCAGAGATCAGTGACGTGTCACACACAGCCACGCCCCCCACACTGTTAGAAACACTCCCCAGGACACACTTAACCCCTACACTGCCACTTAGTGGTTAACCCCTTCAATGCCAGTGTCATTTACACAGGAATCAGTGCATTTGTATAGCAGTGATCGCTGTATAAATGACAACGGTCCCAAAAATTTGTCAAAAATGTCCGATGTGTCTGCCATAATGTCGCAGTCACGATAAAAATCGCTGATCACCACCATTACTAGTAAAAAAAAAATTATTAATAAAAATGCCATAAAACTATCCCCTATTTTGTAAACGCTATAACTTTTGCGCAAATCAATCAATCGCTTATTGCGATTTTTTTTTTACCAAAAATATGTAAAAGAATACGTATCGGCCTAATTTGAGGGAAAAAATGTTTTTTTTTTTTTTTTTTTTTTTATATAAAAATAAAGAGCAACAATTTTGAAAAAAAAAACATTATTTTTTACATTTTGCTATAATAAAATTATTATATTTTTTTTCAAAATTGTCGCTATTTTTTGGTTTATAGCGCAAAAATAAAAAAAACACATAAAATACCACCAAAAGAAAGCTCTTTTTGTGGGGGAAAAAAAAGGTCTTCAGTTTTGTTTGGGAGCCGCGTCGCACGACCGCGCAATCGTCAGTTAAAGCGACGTGGCGCCGAATTGCAAACAAAAAGTGGTCTGGTCTTTGGCCAGCCAAATGGTCCGGGGGCTGAAGTGGTTAAGGACTATTTTTCAGACTCGATGTTTACAAGTTAAAATCAGTTCTTTTTGCTAGAAAATTACTTGGAACACCCAAACATATATATATATAATTTTTTTCAGACACCCTAGAGAATAAAATGGCGGTCGCTGTAATACTTTTTGTCTCACTGTATTTGTGCGGTGGTTTAACAAGAGCACTTTTTTTTTTTTTTAAGGAAAAAATACACTTTTTTGAATTAAAAAAATAAGACAACAGTAAAGTTAGTCCATTTTTTTTTTTTTTTTAATATTGTGAAAGATAATGTTACGCCGAGTGAATTGATTCTCACGCTTCAAAGTTGCGCCCGTTTGTGGAATGGGCGACAAACTTTTACCCTTAAAAATCTCCATAGGCGACGTTTAAAAATTTCTGTTCTATGAATGTTACGCATTTTGACACTTATGCCACTAAATCTTTACGTCTATATTGTGTCTCAGCCTACCCATACTTTTTTTTTATTATTTTTTTGTATTCGGATTATGGATGGGGGTGCACTATCCCCCCCTCCCCCCCCCCCCCGTGCACCTTATTCAAAGCCCCAGTATATGTAGATATACATTCCCCCCTTTCTTTGTATGCTGCTGTCAATCACAGCTAGTGACGAGGGGGCGGGGCTGAGTGCCGCTGTCTGTGTCAGTAGATGCAGGCAGCGAGTCCGCACGAGTGCCCCCCCCCCCCCCCCCCCCATAGGGACATAGCTTCCTACGGGAGCACCCGAGAGGAGAGTTAACATGTGCGATTCGTTTCGTACGAAAAAGACATACGAATTTCCGTAAATTCCTACATTCGGGAGGATCCGAAATAAGAATTTCTGTGCTTCCGAATTTTGTTCGAAATACAAAATTTTGTTTACGAATTTCGGGTTCCAAATTCCGTTACAACGGAAACCTGAGATGGTGTTTTGTGGACCAATCAGAGGTTTTCTTCTGCTGCTGAGAGGGGGTTGAGATGACCTTTTTTAATATGGGAGTGGGAGAGACTGGGACTGGAAGTCGATGGGAGATTCAGAATCGGACAAAATAAGAATGTTCTGTAATATTGTTTTATTATTGTCATAATAATTCTGATTATTCGTTATGAAGAAGTTGAAAACCCAGGAAGTCATCACAGCACAGGGATGGGGGGAGCCCCTCATAATTATCACAGCACAGGGATGGGGGGAGCCCCTCATAATTATCACAGCACAGGGATGGGGGGAGCCCCTCATAATTATCACAGCACAGGGATGGGGGGAGCCCCTCATAATGATCACAACACAGGGATGGGGGGAGCCCCTCATAATGATCACAGCACAGGGATGGGGGGGCCCCTCATAATGATCACAGCACAGGGATGGGGGGGCCCTCATAATGATCACAGCACAGGGATGGGGGGGGCCCTCATAATGATCGCAGCACAGGGATGTTGGGAGCCCCTCATAATGATCACAGCACAGGGGTGGGGGGGGCCCCTCATAATGATCACAGCACAGGGATGGGGGGAGCCCCTCATAATGATCAGAGCACAGTGATGGGGGAGCCCCTCATATTGATCACAGCACAGGGATGGGGGAGCCCCTCATATTGATCACAGCACAGGGATGGGGGGCAGGGGCCCCTCATAATGATCACAGCACAGGGATGGGGGGCCCCTCATAATGATCACAGCACAGGGATGTTGGAAGCCCCTCATAATGATCACAGCACAGGGATGGGGGGAGCCCCTCATAATGATCACAGCACAGGGATGGGGGGAGCCCCTCATAATGATCACAGCACAGGGATGGTGGGAGCCCCTCAATGATCACAGCACAGGGATGGGGGGAGCCACTCATATTGATCACAGCACAGGGATGGGGGGAGCCCCTCATAATGATCACAGCACAGGGATGGGGGGAGCCCCTCATAATTATCACAGCACAGGGGTGGTGGAAGCCCCTCATAATGATCACAGCACAGGGATGGTGGGAGCCCCTCATAATTATTACAGCACAGGGGTGGTGGGAGCCCCTCATAATTATCACAGCACAGGGGTGGTGGAAGCCCCTCATAATGATCACAGCACAGGGATGGTGGGAGCCCCTCATAATGATCACAGCACAGGGGTGGTGGAAGCCCCTCATAATGATCACAGCACAGGGATGGGGGAAGCCCCTCATAATGATCACAGCACAGGGATGGGGGGAGCCCCTCATAATGATCACAGCACAGGGATGGGGGGAGCCCCTCATAATGATCAGAGCACAGGGATGGGGGAGCCCCTCATATTGATCACAGCACAGGGATGGGGGAGCCCCTCATATTGATCACAGCACAGGGATGGGGGGCAGGGGCCCCTCATAATGATCACAGCACAGGGATGGGGGGCCCCTCATAATGATCACAGCACAGGGATGTTGGGAGCCCCTCATAATGATCACAGCACAGGGGTGGGGGGAGCCCCTCATAATGATCACAGCACAGGGATGGGGGGAGCCCCTCATAATGATCACAGCACAGGGATGGTGGGAGCCCCTCAATGATCACAGCACAGGGATGGGGGGAGCCCCTCATATTGATCACAGCACAGGGATGGGGGGAGCCCCTCATAATGATCACAGCACAGGGATGGTGGGAGCCCCTCATAATTATCACAGCACAGTGGTGGTGGAAGCCCCTCATAATGATCACAGCACAGGGATGGTGGGAGCCCCTCATAATTATCACAGCACAGGGGTGGTGGGAGCCCCTCATAATTATCACAGCACAGGGGTGGGGGAAGCCCCTCATAATGATCACAGCACAGGGATGGTGGGAGCCCCTCATAATGATCACAGCACAGGGGTGGTGGAAGCCCCTCATAATGATCACAGCACAGGGATGGGGGAAGCCCCTCATAATGATCACAGCACAGGGATGGGGGGAGCCCCTCATAATGATCACAGCACAGGGATGGGGGAAGCCCCTCATAATTATCACAGCACAGGGGTGGTGGGAGCCCCTCATAATTATCACAGCACAGGGGTGGCGGAAGCCCCTCATAATGATCACAGCACAGGGATGGTGGGAGCCCCTCATAATGATCACAGCACAGGGGTGGTGGAAGCCCATCATAATGATCACAGCACAGGGATGGGGGAAGCCCCTCATAATGATCACATCACAGGGATGGGGGGAGCCCCTCATAATGATCACAGCACAGGGATGGGGGAAGCCCCTCAATGATCACAGCACAGGGATGGGGGGAGCCCCTCATAATGATCACAGCACAGGGATGGGGGGAGCCCCTCATAATGATCACAGCACAGGGATGGTGGGAGCCCCTCATAATGATCACAGCACAGGGATGGGGGGAGCCCCTCATAATGATCAGAGCACAGGGATGGGGGGAGCCCCTCATATTGATCACAGCACAGGGATGGGGGGAGCTCCTCATAATGATCACAGCACAGGGATGGGGGGAGCCCCTCATAATGATCAGAGCACAGGGATGGGGGGAGCCCCTCATATTGATCACAGCACAGGGATGGGGGGGAACCCCTCATATTGATCACAGCACAGGGATGAGGGAGGCCCCTCATAATGATAAATTCTTCATAACGAACGTTCGTAATTGTTCCGAAAAGTTAGCGAACCTAACGAAAATACTAATTAATGGCTAATATGAAACGGAACGAAACAAATTTATTGACGGCGCGCATGTCTAGAGGAGGGAGGAGGAGCCAGGAGCGCTGGTAGGGGGACCTCAGAAGAGGAGGATCGGGGGGCTGCTCTGTGCATAATCGTCACACAACAGGTAAGTATGGTAACAACATGTTTGTTATTTTAATGGAAAAAAATAAAAGTTTCATCAGATTGTATCGATTTGTAAGAAATAAATGATCTCTGTACAAAATATAAATCATTTCAATGAAGACGAGGAATTAGTACATAGAGGGCTGTTAATATCGATCGCTTGGCGTTCTCAATCAGAGAGCCGAGTATGGCTGACGTGAGTGTGATGGATCCCTTCTGACAGGAGAAGTGCGCCACCCCGCCCCCCGCCGCCGCCGCCGCCGCTGATCTCCGGGATGGAAGCCGCTCGCTTTAATATGGAGATGGAAGATATTCGGAATTAATGGAGCCGAGAAAATTCTCCACTAATCAGCACTTGTTACAGTCAGAAATTCTCCAAATGGTGCTTCAAACTTCCCCCGATAAAGATTTCCCGGAGAAGAGCAATTCTCCGAGCCTCATCACATCCCGCCATTAAATGTTCCCAATTCACAGACCAGTTCTGCAATTCAGATCAGGACGGGGCGAGCGGCCCGGGGGAGGAGCTCCGCCCACAACTGGAAACTTACTGTGGAGATCGGCGGCTTACCTGGACGGCCGATTTATTAGGAGAAGCCAAAGCAACTTTTCTTAAAGGAGAACTCCGAATCCTATTGTATTCCTCAATTTCCACAAAGTATATAAATCCACTTTGTGCACCAAATGTCTTTGCAAACCCAGATATTGCCGTGTAATAGTAGCTGTGACATCATCACTGGGCTGTACATAGGCTGTGCAGACAGCGGAGCGGTGGGAGGGGCCACCCACTACAGAAAACTACAGGGGGGGGCGGAGACAAGACCAGCCCCCCTCCACAAGGAGGGAGAGTAGAGCTGTGGGAGGGGCCCAGCAGGCTCCACCCCACCTGAGCTGTGGATCTCTGCAGCTCCTCCAGAGCTACCATGGACCTCTTGGCTCTTCTCTGATGAATGCTCTCCTTGCCCGGCCCGGTCAGTTTAGGTGGACGGCCATGTCTTGGTAGGTTTGCAGTTGTGCCCATACTCTTTCCATTTTCCGATGATGGATTGAACAGAGCTCCGTGAGATGTTTAAACCCTGCTTTATACTTCTTCACAACTTCATCCCTGACCTGTCTGGGGTGTTCCTTGGCCTTCATGATGCTGTTTGTTCACTAAGGTTCTCTAACAAACCTCTGAGGGCTTCACAGAACAGCTGTATTTATACTGAGATTAAATGACACACAGGTGGACTCTATTTACTAATTAGGTGGCTTCTGAAGGCAATTGGTTCCCCTAGATTTTAGTTAGGGGTATCAGAGTAAAGGGGGCTGAATACAAATGTCCCCCCCCCCCCCACACACACACTTTTCACATATTTATTTGTATCATTTTCCTTCCACTTCACAATTGTGTGACACTTTTGTGTTGGTCTATCACATAAAATCCCAATAAAATTTATGTTTTTGGGTGAACAATGAGAAAATGTGGAAAACTTCAAGGGGTATGAATACTTTTTCAAGGCATTGTAAATCTCATATGAAGACTCTAAAAACATAAGTGATCATAGACCAACTATATATATATTGTATATATGAGTAGTATAATAATACTATATATTCCATATGATTCACCTAAAATATATATATATATATAAATAATAGGGGCCCAATAAAAATAAATAAATAAAAATAGTTGTATAAATAAATAAATAAATATATATTTATATATATATATATACACACACACACAGTAAATATTATAATAATGATATTATAATGATGATGAAAAATATACTACTGCTAATAATAATACAAATAATAATTACAATTATAATACAAACAATAATACAAATAATCATAATATAGTAAATGTAATAATAACAATAATTAATAATAATGATAATAATAAAATAATAACAAAATTAATAATATTTGAGAATACTAAAAATAATACTAATGATAACAATGATAAATAAAATATGAATACTAAAAATACAAATAAGAATGATAAATATAATGATGATAATAATAATAATAATAATATTATATAACTGATAAATAAATAAAAAATACTACTAAAAATACAAATAAGAATGATAAATATAATAATAATAATAATAATAATAATAATAATAATAATCATAATAAAATAATATAACTGATAAATAAATAAAAAATACTACTAAAAATACAAATAAGAATGATAAATATAATGATAATAATAATAAAAAAAAAAATAATAATAATAATAATAATAATATAACTGATAAATAAATAAAAAATACTACTAAAAATACAAATAAGAATGATAAATATAATGATAATAATAATAATAATAATAATAATAATAATAATAATAATAAAATAATATAACTGATAAATAAATAAAAAATACTACTAAAAATACAAATAAGAATGATAAATATAATGATAATAATAATAATAATAATAATAATAATAATAATAAAATAATATAACTGATAAATAAATAAAAAATACTACTAAAAATACAAATAAGAATGATAAATAATAATAATAATTTTTGTCCACATTTTTTGGGTGTTTCCTGTAACTCCGGCATCCCTTGTTGGTGACATTGAACTTGAAATTAAATCTTGTGAATTGATTTGCAAACTCGTCTTCCTTTTAATCTGCATAAAGTTGCATTTGTTCGATGAAGGGGGGGGGGGGGGGTTGATGGGAAGTGCGATCTCCGCCACTCTTAGAACAGCAATGAAAACATAAAGTCGGTTTTATCTACAACGGCGACATTTCTGGAGATGACAAAATTGCCGCAATCCTTCAAAAAGGAACCCGGAGAGGCTCGGAGGACGGGATGGAAAAAAAGTAATTGCGGCATGCTGGGACTACAGGATCCCCCCGCAGAAAGGGGCAAGGCATGCTGGGACTACAGGATCCCCCCGCAGAAAGGGGCAAGGCATGCTGGGACTTGTAGTTCCTCAGCCAATCCTAAGTGAAGGGCCGGGGAAGCGTCTTCCCCCCCCCCCCCCCCCGGAAGCGATAGTTCCATGATTGGTGGATGCCGGGATGACAAACAGCTCACGACACAGATACCTGCCATGGGACCCGTATTTCTGTCCATCAAGTCCTGACATTTACACTGCTCTGCCACACAGCACAGTCCTGTCCAGCAGTGAAGGAGACCTGATTTTTCTCTGCTGCAGTTCAGTAACACTCAGGCCGCGTACACACGGGCGGACTGTCTGCCGAAACTAAGTTCGTCAAACAGTCCGCTCAAACTTTTGAATGAACGAACACGCCCACACACGGCACTTTTTGAGCGGACAAATACGGCAAACTTTGTTCGTCGTACTAAGTCCGCGCAACTTTTGAAATGAACGGACTCGCCCACACACGAGGCAACAGTCCGCTCATTTCAAGCGCGTGTGCAGGTAGGCGGGGCCCGCGACGGAGACGTCGCGGGCTCCGCCGCCTGGAATGAACTTAAAGGGGAACCCCAACGCCGAAAAAAAATCGGCGTGGGGTCCCCCCAAAGTCCACAACAGACCCTTGTCCGAGCACGCTACCCGGCCGGTCAGGAAAGGGGGGCGAGCGAGCGCGCCCCCCCTCCCGAGCCGTACCAGGCCGCGTGCCCTCAACATGGGGGGTGCCTTGGGGAAGGGGGGGCCGCGCGGCCCCCCCACCCCAAAGCACCCTGTCCCCATGTTGATGAGGACAAGGGCCTCTTCCCGAAACCCTGGCCGTTGGTTGTCGGGGTCTGCGGGCGGGGGGCTTATCGGAATCCGGCAGCCCCCTTTAATAAGGGGGCCCCCGGATACCGGCCCCCCACCCTATGTGAATGAGTATGGAGTACAATGTACCCCTACCCATTCACCTGTAAAATAAAAGTACCCAAAAAAAAAACACACGAGATAAAATATTTTATTGCACAGCTCCGGGGGTCTTCCGTCTTCGGGGGTCTTCTCGCCGGACTCCTCCGCTATCTTCTTGTAGCTCTTTTGCTAGCGGAGGAGTCCGGCTTTCTTCCTCCCCGCCGCCGGCCTCTTCTCCCGACTTCGGGGGTCTTGTCCCCCTCTTCGGTTCTTCTGCCGGGCCACCGCGCCTTCTTATAGCTCTTTTAGAGGCGGTGGCCCGGTCTTCTGTCGCCGCTGTCGCCGCCGCCTTCCGTTCTTGTTCTTCTTCTTGTTGTTCTTCTTCTTCTCCAGGAGATGTTGACACGTCGCTCTCTCCGGCCGGAATGCCAGAGCCGCGCTGAGCGGCCACTTATATAGTGACAATGGGGCGGTGTCACATGGTATATGTCACATGGGTTGGTCACATGGTGACCCCGCCCCCTTACGATGTCATAGTCCCCATGTGACATCAACCCATGTGACCAACCCATGTGACATATACCATGTGACACCGCCCCATTGTCACTATATAAGTGGCCGCACAGCGCGGCTCTGGCATTCCGGCCGGAGAGAGCGACGTGTCAACATCTCCTGGAGAAGAACAAGAAGAAGAACAAGAACGGAAGGCGGCGGCGCCAGCGGCGACAGAAGACCAGGCCACCGCCTGCAAAAGAGCTATAAGAAGGCGCGGTGGCCCGGCAGAAGAACGGAAGGCGGCGGCGACAGAAGACCGGGCCACCGCCTGCAAAAGAGCTATAAGAAGGCGCGGTGGCCCGGCAGAAGAACCGAAGAGGGGGACAAGACCCCCGAAGTCGGGAGAAGAGGCCGGCGGCGGCGAGGAAGAAAGCCGGACTCCTCCGCTAGCAAAAGAGCTACAAGAAGATAGCGGAGGAGTCCGGCGAGAAGACCCCCGAAGACGGAAGACCCCCGGAGCTGTGCAATAAAATATTTTATCTCGTGTGTTGTTTTTTTTTGGGTACTTTTATTTTACAGGTGAATGGGTAGGGGTACATTGTACCCCATACTCATTCACATAGGGTGGGGGGCCGGTATCCGGGGGCCCCCTTATTAAAGGGGGCTCCCGGATTCCGATAAGCCCCCCGCCCGCAGACCCCGACAACCAACGGCCAGGGTTGTCGGGAAGAGGCCCTTGTCCTCATCAACATGGGGACAAGGTGCTTTGGGGTGGGGGGGCCGCGCGGCCCCCCCTTCCCCAAGGCACCCCCCATGTTGAGGGCACGCGGCCTGGTACGGCTCAGGAGGGGGGGCGCGCTCGCTCGCCCCCCTTTCCTGGCCGGCTGGGTAGCGTGCTCGGACAAGGGTCTGTTGTGGACTTTGGGGGGACCCCCACGCCGATTTTTTTCGGCGTTGGGGTTCCCCTTTAAGTCCATTCCAGGCGGCGGAGCACGCGACGTCTCCGTCGCGGGCCCCGCCTACCTGCACACGCGCTCGAAATGAGCAGACTTCCCTCCGAGCGGGAGCAGTTTGCTCATTTCGAAAGTAGCCTACACACGGGCGGACTGTTCGCTCAAACCAAGTTTCAGCGGACAGTTTTTCGGAATTTCCGAAAAACTTTGTTCGTCAAACTGTTCGCTGAAACTGTCCGCTGAAAGCCCCACACACGAGCGGACTGTTGAGCCAACAGTCCGCCCGTGTGTACGCGGCCTTACAGGTCTTGTCCCTCCTCCAGCTTGTGATTGGATGGTGAAAGGAGAAGCAGCAGAGCTCAGAATCCCCATCAGTGTCCCCCCTTACATCAGAGTCCTCATTAGAGTTCCCATTAGAATTCCATCCTTACATCGGAGTCCCACTTATATTAGAGTCAACATCAGAGTCCTCCCTCTCTCAGGTGTCCCCATCAGAATATATAAGGGTCTCTATCAGAGTCCCCTCTAACATCAGAGTCCTTCTTTATGTCAGGATTCCCATCAGAGTCCCCTTTACATCAGGATCCCCATAACAGCCTCCTCTTATATCAGAGTCCCCACTTACATCACAATCCCCATCAGGATCCTCATTAGAATTCTGTCCTTACATCAGAGCCCCCCCCCCCCCCCGCAACATCAGAATCCCCTCTTACCCCTGAGTCCACATCAGAGACCCCCTTATATCAAATTCAACATAGGAGTCCCCGCTCAGTCAGGGTCTCCATCAGAGTCTCCCCTTACACCAAGATTTCCATTATTGCCTCTTTACATCAGGATCCTCATAACAGTCCTCTCTTACATCAGAGTCGCTCACCCCCCCCCCCCCCACATCAGAATCCTTATCAGAGTTTCCACTTACACCACGGCCCCCCATTAGAATCCCCCCCCCACATCAGAGTCCTCCCTTATACCTGAGTCCACATCACAATACCCTCTAAAATCAGAGTCCCTGTTTAATCAGGGTCTCCATAAGAGTCCCCCCCCCCCTTAATTTAGGGTCAAAATATTTTTTTCAAGAAATAACAAAGTATCAAATTTGTCAGAAATGTTTCAAAATAAAAACCTTTGATACATTTGTATAGTGATTGTCCCTGGAGGTCTGGTGCTCTGTCCTGTACCGGGCCCAGGACCACCCAGCTTTCCGTGCCGCCCCTCCACCTCTCCGCCCCCCGCCACCTCTCTGAGCCCCCCTCAGCCTCTCCGTGCCCCCACTTAAACTCTGTGCCCCCTCAACCTCTCTGCACCCCCTTCCACCTCTGTGACCCCTCAATCTCTCTGTGCCACCCCTCCACCTCTCCGCCCCCACCTCTCTGCACCCCTCCATGCCCACCATCTCTTTGCACTCCCTCCACCTCTCTGTGCCCCTCTCCACCGTCCAACCTCTCTGCATCCCCTTCCACCCCTTCATGCCCCCCATCTCTCTGCACCCCCTCCACCTCTCTGTGCCCCCCCACCCCCAACCTCTCTGCACCCCCCTCCACTCCCTCACCTCTACACACCCCCTCCACCTCCTTGTGCCCCCCTCAATCTCTCTGTGCCCCCCTCCACCTCTCCGCCCTCCCTTAACCTCTCTACCCCCACTCAACCTCTTCATTCCCCCCTCCACCACCCATCCACCTCTCTGAACCCTCTCCACCTCCTTGTGCCCCCCTCAACCTCTCTGTGACCCCCCTCAACCCCTCCGCTCCCCCTCCACCTCTCCGCTCCCCCACCTCTCTGCACCCCCTCCACCTCTCTGCCCCCCGACCTCCCCATGCCCCCCCTCCACCTCTCTGCACCCCCTCCACCTCCCTGCCCCCACCTCTCCATGCCTCCACCTCTCTGCACCCACTCCTCTCTGCACCTCCTCCACCTCTCCACCCCCCTCCACCTTTTGGCACCCCCTCCACCTCTCCATGCCCCCCTCCACCTCTCCATGCCCCCCTCCACCTCTCTGCTCCCCCACCTCTCTACACCCCCTCCACCTCTCCATGCCCCCTCCATCTCTCTGCCCCCTCCACCTCTCTGCACCCCCTCCACCTCTCTGCACCCCTCCACCTCTCCATGCCCTCCCTCCACTTCTCTTCACCCCCTCCACCTCTCCATGCCCCCTCCCCCTCTCTGCACCCCCTCCACCTCTCTATGCCCCCCTCCATCTCTCTATGCCCCCTCCACCTCTCTGCACCCCCCCACCTCTCCATGCCCCCTCCATCTCTCTGCACCCCCTCCACCTCTCTGCACCCCTCCACCTCTCCATGCCCTCCCTCCACTTCTCTTCACCCCCTCCACCTCTCCATGCCCCCTCCCCCTCTCTGCACCCCCTCCACCTCTCTGCACCCCCTCCACCTCTCTGCACCCCCTCCACCTCTCTATGCCCCCCTCCATCTATCTATGCCCCCCTCCACCTCTCTGCACCCCCCCACCTCTCCATGCCCCCTCCATCTCTCTGCACCCCCTCCACCTCTCTGCACCCCTCCACCTCTCCATGCCCTCCCTCCACTTCTCTTCACCCCCTCCACCTCTCCATGCCCCCTCCCCCTCTCTGCACCCCCTCCACCTCTCTGCACCCCCTCCACCTCTCTATGCCCCCCTCCATCTCTCTATGCCCCCTCCACCTCTCTGCACCCCCCCACCTCTCCATGCCCCCTCCATCTCTCTGCACCCCCTCCACCTCTCTGCCCCCCCACCTCTCCATGCCCCCCTCCACCTTTCTGCACCCCCTGTGTACGCCTCTTCACTCTTTCAGCAACTTTCCGAGAAGTTGAAAGAATTAGCGGCTGAACTTCACCTGCGTTTCATACCTTGTTAGCGGGCTAAGTGCGCTCATTAAGCCTCCGCGAGACTAAAAGCGACGCTAATGAGGAAAAATTGGTGGTGAGAGAACAAAGTGTGCGGGAGGGGGGGGGGGGGTGTTCTTTTTTTACGTTTCCTTGGGCAGCTTCTCTAAAAACATATGAAGGAGAAAAAAAGAAGAAAACTTTAGTTTTATGGCGGCTAATTGGCGATTCTTTTGTGGCGCTCTGCTTTGAATAAAAGAACTAATTACAAAGGTCGGGCCCGCCTCCTGCAAACCCCCGTAATTGGCTTATTCTGCAGACAATGTGCTGCACAATGCCGTCCGGCCTTAAATCACCCCCCCCCCCCACCCCCTGTAAAAAAAATGGCCAAGACAGGCTCACAATGCGCTCTGTGGGCCTGATGACCTTTTTTGGTGAAACAATTTAAAGCCTCTTTTGTCTCCATCCAACAATGAGCGCAGGAGTTACTGCCTCGTAAAAACGTCCTGTTTATCTGTTGTGAATGTCGTCCGGTAAACGCGCGCCCCTCCGGCCATAAACGCAGTCTGGATATCGGAGACTCATTAAAACTGGACTTTATGGGGGACATTTCCATTCACCCGCTGAGCGCCTCCTGATGTCTTCGAAATGTGTCTGACGTCTGTCCCGTTCTCACAAACAACACGCCAAGTGTGGCCCCTGACATCGCCAAAGGGCCACATAGAACACTCAGTATATGGAATTCTACAGAAAACTGTCAGAGAGTGCAGGCCCTCTGTTAAAAGTTGTGAATATACTACAGGAGAAGAAACGTGGTCTCAACAAACCAATTGCAAAGTCCATGAGGAGTAAGCGTTGTTCTCATGTAAGCATCAGTTTTTTTTAACAAAGATGAATCTCTTTAAGTTCATACATCAACAGCACCACAGTGATTCACACCACTCTAATGTACACCACCACCTTACCAAAGACACGCTTACCACATGGCAAGCTATACAGGCTTGTGGCCATTGCCCAGCCTGTATAGCTTCCCTAATGCCCCGTACACACGAGAGGACTTATGTCCGACAGACTTCCAAAGGAGTTCCGCCGGAGTTCCGCCGGAGTTCCGACGGAGTTCTGACAGACTTTTCGGCCGAACGGACTTGGCCACACACGATCACACTAAACTCCGACGGATTCGAACGTGATGACGTACGACCTGACTCGAATAAGGAAGTTCATAGCCAGTAGCCAATAGCTGCCCTAGCGTCGGTTTTAGTCCGTCGGAGTAGCATACACACGAGCGGAGTTTTCGAAGGGGACCGGGTCCGGCGGAGTTCCTTCGGGAAAATTTGAAGCATGCTTCATTTCTAAAGTCCGTCAGACTTTGGCGAATCAAAAGTCCGTTGCAGCCCACACACGATCGGATAGTCTGACGGACTCGGTCCTTCGGACTTTGGATGTTGAAAAGTCCGCTCGTGTGTACGGGGCATAAGAGTAACCCTAGTCCTATTCCTATGGCAGCTCTACCTATATGGCTAACAATAACCATAACTCCAACACTATCCCTAACCCAAGTGGTAAACCAAACCCTAATCCTAATGGGATCCCCAACGCCATTTCTAATGGAAGCCATAACTTTAAACCTAACAGTAACGCAAACTCTAATGGAAACCCAAACCCTAACCATACCCTAACAGTAACCCTATTCCTATTGGCAGCTCTACCTATATGGCTAACAGTAACCATAACTCCAACACTATCCTTAACCCAAGTGGTAAACCAAACCCTAATCCTAATGGGATCCCCAATGCCATTTCTAATGGAAGCCATAAATTTAAACCTAACAGTAACGCAAACTCTAATGGAAACCCAAACCCTAACCATACCCTAACAGTAACCCTATTCCTATTGGCAGCTCTACCTATATGGCTAACAGTAACCATAACTCCAACACTATCCTTAACCCAAGTGGTAAACCAAACCCTAATCCTAATGGGATCCCCAATGCCATTTCTAATGGAAGCCATAAATTTAAACCTAACAGTAACTCAAACTCTAATGGAAACCCAAACCCTAACCATACCCTAACAGTAACCCTAGTCCTATTCCTAATGGCAGCTCTACCTATATGGCTAATGGTAACCATAACCCAAACTCTATGCCTAACCCTAGTGGTAATCCAAACCCCATTTCTAATGGTAGCCATAACTCTATTCCTAACAGTAACTCAAACTCTAACGCTGATGGTAACCAAAACCTTAATGTTAATGGGAGCCCCAACCTCATTTATTTACAATGGTAGCCATAAAGCCCCGTACACACGAGAGAACTTATGTCCGACAGACTTCCGAAGGAGTTCTGCCGGAGTTCCGACAGAGTTCTGACGGACTTTTCGACTGAGCGGACTTGGTCACACACAATCACACTAAACTCCGATGGATTCGAACGTGATGACGTACGACTGGACTGGAATACGGAAGTTCATAGCCAGTAGCCAATAGCTGCCCTAGCGTCGGTTTTAGTCCGTCGGAATAGCATACACGCGAGTGAATTTTTCGGAGGGACCGGGTCCGGCGGAGTTCCGTCTGAAAAATTTGAAGCATGTTCCATATTCTAAAGTCCATCAGACTTTTGCGAATCAAAAGTCCGTTGCAGCCCACACACGATCGAATAGTCTGACGGACTCAGTCCGTTGGACTTTGGATGTTGAAAAGTCCGCTCGTGTGTACGCGGCATAACTCTATCCCTATCAGTAATTTAAACTCTAACCCTAATGGTAACCCAAAACCTAACCTTATCCCTAACAGTAACCCTAGTCCTATTCCTAATGGCAGCTCTACCTATATGGCTAACAGTAACCATAAGCCCAACACTAACCTAAGTGGTAACCTAAACCCTAATCCTAATGGGATCCACAAAGCCATTTCTAATGGCAGCCATAACTTTATCCCTAACAGTAACTCAAACTCTAATAGTAACCCAAACCCTACTCTATGTGGCTATTGCCCAGCCAAGACCTTGAATGCTAGGACGTTTACTTGCAGATGTGGCTAGATCTTGGGATGGATCATGGAAACCAAAACACTCCCACCACTTGTACCCAGTCCAATGGAGTCAAACGACGTCCCCTTCAACAAAGATGACCCAAAAAGAGAATCTTACCCACCTCACACCCGGCCTGATGTTGGATGAGAAGGCCATGCTCGCAGTCTCTGCTCCAATTCATCACAAAGGTGTTCTATCGGGTTGAGGTCAGGACAGGCCAGCCAAGTTCCTCCACCCCAAACTCGCTCATCCATGTCTTTATGAACCTTGCTTTGTGCACTGGTCCAAATCATTTGGTGGAGGTGGGATTATGGTGTGGGGGTTGTTTTTCAGGGGTTGGTCTTGGCCTCCTAGTTCAGTGAAGGGAACTCTTAAGGCGTCGGCATACCAAGACATTTTGTGCAATTTCATGCTCCCAACTTTGTGGGAACAGTTTGGGGTGGCCCCTTCCTGTTCCAACGTGACTGCAAGTGCACAAAGCAAGGTCCACCTCCAAACTGTTCCCACAAAGTTGGGAGCATGAAATTGTCCAAAATGTCTTGGTATGCTGATGCCTTAAGAGTTCCCTTCACTGGAACTAAGGGGCCAAGCCCAACCCCTGAAAAACAACCCCCACACCATAATCCCCCCTCCACCCCCCACACACCATAATCCCCCTTCCACCAAATGTTTTGGACCAGTGCACAAAGCAAGGTCCATAAAGACATGGATGAGCGAGTTTGGGGTAGAGGAACTTGACCCAGTAGAAAACCTTTGGAATGAATTAGAGTGGAGACGGCAAGCCAGGCCTTCTCGTCCAAAATCAGTGCCTGACCTCACAAATGCACTTCTGGAAGAATGGTCAATCATTCCCATAGACACATCTCCTAAACCTTGTGGACAGCCTTCCCAGAGGAGTTGAAGCTGTTAAAGCTGCAAAGGGTGGGCCAAGTTCCAACTCAATATTGAAGCCTCCGGACTAAGACTGGGATGCCATTAAAGTTCATGGGCGTGTACAGGCAGGTGTCCCAATACTTTTGGTAATATACCGTAGTGTATTACTTTCAGTGATTGGCTGTGATATTGTATGTTTGTGCACTCAGCCTGGGTATGTCAGGGGCTGAGGTTCTTGAGAAGGTCGAGGGAAAAGAACAGAGGAGCCTTCCTATCCAGGGGCTTCTACGGGGGTAACGCTACACCAGCAATAAAAGAAATACACGGACTGCATTCGGAATGCCGGTGTTTTGCTTTGTGACAGGTTCTCTTTTAAAGGGACTCTGCACTGCGGTTGTAGAATCGTGGAAATGTAACAATCTCCAACCTTGGAAAGTTTGTAGCCGGGTAGGTTGTGTCTGGTGTATAATGTGTGTCTTGGCACTCCGGTGTGCGTTCTTCAATCCTATATAATGATAATATAAGATAATGGCGTTTTAGGAAAATTTTCATATAATAATAGAAGATGATTCCATTTCTATGATTCATTATAGATCAGAACACAGACAACGCTTCTCAGAATCTGCCACATACATCTTCCCGCACTCACAGAAGAGGAATATTTGCATATTTAGAAGTTTAAAGAGCACTGGACATTCTATACAGCAAGTTGCGGCCCCCCCTTCCCCCGGCAAAACATTAGAGGACGCAGCCAATCAATTCGCTGGGAATGGGTGACATTACTGTGGCAGTGATATCAGAGAATCACGCTGAATATTGAAACAAACCTTGGAGAATTGCCGCTACCCGCACACTCTGATAATAATACAACCGTCATTAAATACTTAAATTGATCAGCCATAACATTCTTTTTACCTATTAGAGTGCCCTTATGGACTCCAATATGCAGCCACAGCATTTTGACCTCTGACAGGTAAAGCATTGATTATTTTTATCTAAAGTGAATAACATTGATTATGTCACAATGACATCAAAGAGTGGGTGGGATATATGAGGCAGCAAGTGAACATGTTGTCCCTGAAGTAGGTGTGTCGAAAGCAGAAAAAAATCGCAGTCTGTTGTGTATGGGGCATGGGTACCCATGCTTGCCCATGCTGACCCGTGTCCTCAGCCTACAATGGGCATGTGAGCATCAGAACTGGGCCATGGAGCAATGGAAGAAGGGGACCTGGTCTGAGGAATCTTGTTCTCTTTTCCATCATGTGGATAGCTGGGTGCATATGCGTCGCTTACCCAGGGAAGAGATGGCACCAGGATGTGAAGAAGGCAAACCGGTGGAGGCAGTGTGAAGCCTTGGGCAAGGTTCCGCTGGTAAACCTTGGCTCCTACCATTCATGTGGATGTTACTTGACATGTACCACCTAACTAAACATTGTTGGTGACCAAGTGCACCCTTCATGGAAACTACCCTGTTTCCCCGATAGTAAGACACCCCCGATTGTAAGACGTATCGGGAGTTTCAGAGGGGTCGGCTAATATAAGCCGTACCCCGAAAGTAAGACATATGTCTTACTTTCGGGGGAAACACGGGGGTATTGCCGCCTCCCTCTCATCTACCTGTGCGCCGCCTCCTGCCCACGTCCGCACCGCCCCCCTCTCCATACGTCGCCGCATCTGCCATTTCCCTCTGATCTTAATGAGCGCCGCCTCCTGCCCACGCCTGAGCCGCCCCCCTCTCCATACGTCACCGCGCAGTCCCCTGCACTTGTCACTGCCGCCCCCTGCTTAAAATACGGTAATGCACACAGTATTAATCATACATCAGTAAAACATACACACTGGCATACTGGGGTATCATCTGCTGTATGTAACCCAGTGGGTATCAGCAGGTGTCACACTGGATTAAATACAGCAGGTGGTACTGTATCACACATAAATCTGTTTTATCTTCCAGTATTCCACTGTTCGTTCTTACCATTTTTCATTGTTTTACATGTTATGCAATGTTGTAACAAGACATTCTTGGCACTTCCTTTTATAAAACTGTTTTGTGGTGAATACAATACTGTTCAGGTTGTTAATAAATGTTAATTTTATGGTTAAAACAAAAAATTTGACAATTTTTTTCCAATATAAGACATACCCCGAAAGTAAGACATAGTGGGGCTTTTGGGGATAAAAAGAAAGTAAGACACTGTCTTACTTTCGGGGAAACACGGTATTCCCTGATGGCAGTGGCCTCTTTCAGCAGGATAGTGCCACTCTGCAAAAATGGTTTCAAGAATGGTTTGAGGAACACAACACCAAGTTTGAGGTGTTGACTTGTCCTTCTAATTCTCCAGATCTCAATCCAATCGAGCATCTGTGGAGATGTGCTGGAAAAACAAGTCTGATTCATGGAGGCCCCACCTCCCAATTTACAGGATTTAAAGGATCTGCTACTGACGGCTTGGCGTCAGATACCATAGCATACCTTCAGAGGTCTAGTGGAGTCCATACCTGGACAGGTCAAGAAAGGGGGACTTACTCAATATTAGGTGGGTTGTCATAAAGTTATGGCTGATCAGTGTAAGATGAGCAATAACAGAATCTACATGGAACTCTATGGGCAATCTGGCCAATCCTACATTAATCCTAACCCTGGGCACTCACCCAAATGCTACCTCTAATTCCAATGATAACCTGATCCCTGTTCCAACTGGTGGCCCTAAGCCTATTCCTTATGGAAGACCTAACTCTATCTATAGCAGTAACCATAAGCCAGACTCTATATCCAATCCTAATGTTAACCCAAACCTCAACACTATCCCTAATTGTAGCCCTACGCCTTTCTCTTAAAGTAATTCTAAACTTAAGTGCGAATTCTAATGGACACCCAGACCATAACCCTATCCCTCATTGGGGCCAACCCCCTTTCTAAGGGTAGCCACAACTCTATATAACAGTACCTCTAACCCAAATACAAATGGTAACTCAAACTTTAACATTATCCCTAAGCCCTTGTACACACGGGTCGGACATTCCGACAACAAAATCCATCGGATTTTGTCCGACGGATTTTGTCCGAAACTGGTGTTGCATACACACGGTCGGACAAAGTTGTCGGAAAATCCGATCGTTCGTAACGTGATGACGTTATTTCATTAGGACGGGACTACGTTCAGGCTCGTAGCCAATAGCTTTGGTCTAGGAATTTGATCTGAGCATGCGTGGCACTTTGTCCGATTGGAATTCTCTACAAACAATCGAACAAAGTCGGATCATGTTGTCGGTAAATTTTATAGCCCTGCTCTAAAACTTTGTCGGTCGGATATTCCATCTGAAAAAGTCTGATGGAGCCCACACACGGTCGGATTATCCGACAACATGGTCCGATCGGACATTTTCCATCGGAATGTCCGACCGTGTGTACAAGGGCTAAGAGTAACCCTAACCATGTTCCTAATGGCAGCTCTACCGATATGGCTAACAGTAACCATAACCCAAACTCTATCACTAACCCAAATAATATCCCAAACCCTAACCCCAATGGGAACCCCAACCCTATTTTTAATGGTAGCCATAAATCTATTCCCAACAGTACCGCTAACTCAAATGCTAACCCTAATGGGAACCCAAACCCTAACCCAATCCCTAACATAAATGCCAACCCTGCCACTAACCCAACTGCTGCCTCCAATCCTAATGGTAACCCAATCCCTATCCCTAATAGAAGCCCTAACTCTAGCTATAACAGTAACCATAACCTAAACTCTATCCTGTAGCTCTAACTCTATATCTTACAGTAACTCAGACTCTAACTCTAATGGTAACCCAAATCCTAACCCTATCCCTAAAGATAGCTTCCAACTCAATTTCTCATGGTAGCCATAACTCTATCCGTAACATTACTGCTGACTCAATCTCTAACCCCAACGGTACCCAAGCCCTAACCTATCCCTAATGCCAGCGCTACTTGTGTCATCAACCCTAACCAAAACTCTATCCCTAACCCTAATCGGAGCCCCACCCCTATTTCCAATGGTATTCATAACTCTATCCTCAACAGTACCTATAACTTAAACTCTAACCCCAATGGTGACCCAAATCCTAACTTTATCTCTAACGGTAACCCTAGCTATAACTGAAATGGCTGCTCTACCTATAATCGCTAACAGTAACCATAACTTAAACTCTATCCCTAGCCCTATTGTTAACTACAACCCTAACACTAACAGGAGCCCCAACTCTATTTCTAATGGTAGTCATAAATATATGCCTAACAGTAACTCAAATGCTAACTCTTACCCTAATGGCAACCCTAACCCTCAATCCTATCTCTAATGGGAGGCTCAGCCCCATTTCTAATGGTAGCCATAACTCTATCCCAAACAGTGACTCCAACTCTAACCCTAATGGTAACCCAAACCCTAACCTTATCCTTAACAGTAACCCTAGTCCTATTCCTATGGCAGCTCTACCTATATGGCTAACGGTATCCCTAACCCTAGTGGTAACCCAAACCCTAATGGGATCCCCAACGCCATATCGAATGGTAGCCATAACTATATCCCTAACAGTAACTCAAACTCTAACCCTGATCGTAACCAAAACCCATAATGCTAATGGGAGCCTCAGCCTCATTTCCAATGGTAGCCGTAACTCTATCCCTTTCAGTAATTTAAACTCTTACCCTAATGGTAACCAGAACCCTAAACATATCTCTAACAGTAACCCTAGTTCTATTCCTAATAGCATCTCTACCTATATGGTTAACAGTAACTATAACTGCAACTCTATCCCCAACACAAGTGGTAACCAAAAACCTATCCAATAATGGGAGCCCCAACTCCATTTATAATGGTAACCATAACTCTACGCCAAACAGTGGCTCCAACTCTAACCCGAATGGTAACCCAAACCCTAACCTTATCCCCAACAGTATCCCTAGTCCTATTGCTAATGGCAGCTCTACCTATATGGCTAACAGTAACCATAACCCCAACACTAACCCAAGTGGTAACCCAAAACCTAATCCTAATGGGATCCACAACGTCATTTCTAATGGAAGCCATAACTTTATCCCTAACAGTAACTTAAACGCTAACCCTGATGGAAAAATAAAACCCCAATCCTAATGGGAGCTCCAACCCAATTTCTAATGGTAGCCACAACGCTATCCCTAATAGTAACTCAAACGCTAACCCTGATGTTAACCAAAACCCTAATCCTAATGGGAGCTCCAACCCAATTTCCAATGGTAGTCATAACTCTATTCCTAATAGTAACTCAAACTCTAACGTTAATGGTAACCCGAAATCCTAACCTTGTCCCAACTCCCGAACAGTGACCCTAGCTCTAATCCTAATGGCAGCTTTACCTATATGGCTAACAGTAACCATAAACCAAACCCTATCCCCAACCCTAGTGGTAAACCAAACCCTAATCCCTAATGGGAGTCCCAAACCCATTTCTAATGGTAGCCATAACTTCATCCCTAACAGTAACTCTAATCCTTATGGTAACATTAACCCTATCCTAACCCTATTGATGACCCGCACATGAATCCCAATAATACCTCTAGCCCTAATCCTTTATGTACAAAGCCACCAGGTATCACAGCTAGGAGCCCTGCTCTTCGACGCTCCTACACTCCATCCCTGAACTTTTTTTAAGCAAACTTTTCTGTAATTAGCAAAACAAATTTGACAACATTTTTGTACAAATAGAAAATTGCTGTTTTTTGTTTGAAAATCTAGTTTGACAAAATGATCCCCCTGATCCCTACTTATTAGTCAGCCTCCGCTCCCCATGGTCCCCTTGCCCATGTACTTTGACCGACAGTCGGGCCAAGCTAATAGACATTAGCGCTTCTTTTCTGCGCTTTCCAGTGCGGTGTACGGATCACCACACCCATGGGGGTCTCACGCTATATTTCTATTTTCCCGGATGAAAATCCCTCGCGGTGCGCCCCGGCCCGCGTCTTACTCTTCTATTACCGGCTATACGGTACTGTGCCAATGTATGGGCAGACGGGATTACACTTTAATGCCGCACACATCAATGTTCACCACTGAAAAGCTGGGAAAATACTGAATATTCTAAACAAGCTTTGAGCCCAGAACGCGGCGGCGGCGGCGGCGGCGGCAGACGATCGCACAGAAATGTATCCTGTTAGTGAATTCCTGTAAATAGAATGATCCTCATTTGCATCGGTTGGTGAAGAGAAAAGCGCGTCTATTAGCTACTTTGGAGGCCACTCAGATGGGATCCTGTGGGAGTTATGCTGCAGATACGCATTTAATTAGTGGCGGTCACATGGGAGACGCGCAAATAACGGTCGCGCTTTGCATGTGACCCGTTTATAAAAGGTCCACACTGATACTTTGTTGTTTTATTCCATGAGAGATCTCATCTCTGAGGTCTCCAAACCTTCTAAACAAAGCGGCCGATTCACTGTCCTTCAGACTTTAGGGGGGCCGGACTGTGGAAAGTGGAAAATGTTTTGGTGTCAGTGGGAGGAATAGTGCCCCATCATTGGTGTCAGTGGGGGGAATAGTGCCCCATCATTGGTGTCAGTGGGAGGAATGGTGCCCCATCATTGGTGTCAGTGGGAGGAATAGTGCCCCATCATTGGTGTCAGTGGGAGGAATAGTGCCCCATCATTGGTATCAGTGGGAGGAATAGCGCCCCATCATTGGTATCAGTGGGGGGAATAGTGCCCCATCATTGGTATCAGTGGGGGGAATAGTGCCCCATCATTGGTGTCAGTGGGGGGAATAGTGCCCCATCATTGGTATCAGTGGGGGGAATAGTGCCCGATCATTGGTGTCAGTGGGAGGAATAGTGCCCCATCATTGGTATCAGTGGAAGGAATAGTGCCCCATCATTGGTATCAGTGGAAGGAATAGTGCCCCATCATTGGTGTCAGTGGGCGGAATAGTGCCCCATCATTGGTGTCAGTGGGGGGAATAGTGCCCCATCATTGGTGTCAGTGGGGGGAATAGTGCCCCATCATTGGTATCAGTGGGGGGAATAGTGCCCGATCATTGGTATCAGTGGAAGGAATAGTGCCCCATCATTGGTATCAGTGGAAGGAATAGTGCCCCATCATTGGTGTCAGTGGGCGGAATAGTGCCCCATCATTGGTGTCAGTGGGGGGAATAGTGCCCCATCATTGGTGTCAGTGGGGGGAATAGTGCCCCATCATTGGTGTCAGTGGGGGGAATAGTGCCCCATCATTGGTGTCAGTAAGAGGAATAGTGCCCCATCATTGGTGTCAGTGGGGGGAATAGTGCCCCATCATTGGTGTCAGTAAGAGGAATAGTGCAGCGTTACTTCAATCAACACGATTGGAAGGCTTCATCTTCTGTGGGTGTGGTCTTGCTTGCCCCACCCACCTTTTCTGCTAATGTCCCAGAGGCTTAAAAAGAGCCCCGTTAACCCCTTCCTGCCCCCAGCCCCAGCGTCCCTTTAATAGGGTCTGTATGCCGGGGGGGTGGGGGGGGGATCGCCGATCATGTGTTCACCATTATCGATCGTTAGTGGGGACCGGGAGCTGTCTTTGAAAGCTGTCCCGTGAGCGTGCTCTCATATGTGCGGCGTGTGAGCGATAAACCCCGCCCCAATTCTTTACTAGACCTGTGCAGAACGATAAAGTTTGTTTTGTTTCATTTCAGTTCGTTAGTTCCATCAATTTGTTTAGTTTAATTCCTTAAATTTGTTTTTGGAATAAGTTTCATTTATTCCAATTCAATTCGACTCGAATTCCATTCTAAACTGAATTTATTCTGTTTCTGATCCTTTATATTCTCTTCTAATAAGAATTTATTTTATTAGAAATTTGAGATTTAGAAGATGGTTATATTCTTTCTTTTCCTTTCTATTCTCTTCTAATAAGAATATGAATTTCTGAAGATGGTTATGTTCTTTCTATTCTATTTGGGTTTTTTTTCTATGCTATTCTATTCTTTTATTTTTCTATTCTTGTCGCTTTTATATAAATTTGAATTCTATTCAAATTTTTGGGAAATGGTAATATTATTTTCTATTGTTATTTTAATGCAGGTCTTATTTTCTATTCTATTTGAAATTTGAATTTCGCAAAAAGGTTATATTCTAGTTTTATGCTATTCTATTTTCCTATTCTATTCTTTTTTTTATATATATATTCTTTTATTTTCTATTGTATTTAAATTTGACATTTTTAATTTCAGAAGATGGTTATAATTTATTTTATTCTATTTCTTATTCTATTCCTTTATTTTCTATTCATTTTTTTTCTATTCTGTTATTTTTTATTCTATTGTGTTTTATTCTATTATATTCTATTCCTTTATTTTCTATTCAATTTTTTTCTTTTCTTTTATTTTGTATTCTGTTCCATTTTATTCTATTATATTCTATTCCTTTATTTTCTATTCATTTTTTTCTATTCTTTTATTTTGTATTCTATTCTGTTTTATTCTATTATATTCTATTCCTTTATTCTCTATTCATTTTTTTTCTAATCTTTTATTTTGTATTCTGTTCTGTTTTATTCTATTATATTCTGTTCTTTAATTTTCTATGCTAATCTTTTCTATTCTTTTCTACTCTATTCCATTATTTTCTATTATATTTTATTCTCTTTAGAAATAGAAATTCTATATCAATTCGAATTCAATTAGAAAACTAAATTGAATTTGAATTTCATCTGAAACTTCGTTTCGTTATTTCGTTTCGTTATTTCCGATTCCTTTAAATCCATTACTATTGTAATTCAGACACATCTGAATTTCTGAATAACGAAAAATCTGTCCGAATTTTGATTCGGAATGAAATGAACAGCACATGTCTAGTGTTTGCCAACGGGTCTATTTATATAAAATTTGCTGTGCAGCTGCTTCACAAATAATCCCCGTAATGTGTCTAATATCTGTATTTATCATTATTCATTAGCTCCATCTAGTGGCCATAATGAGGTATTTTCCCGATCACCGGCATTTCAGGAAAACACCCCATTATGGCCACTAGATGGCGACGATGATCACAGGAAATACACATATTAGACACATTACGGGGATAGAGACAGAGGGTGGAGCCGCCCTCGTTAGTGCCAAACCACAAGCTTTATTCAAACACAGAGCTTCCAGGCGCAGTCCTCGCCCTAAGCCACGCCCCTCTGATGCGTTTCACCCCCGACTGAGCTTATTCATACAGGTTATTTATGAGCTATCTGTGCAGCAATAAGTCTGTAAGCCCCGGGTCACACCGCTGCCGCTTTAAAAAGGTGCTACTTCAGATCGCAGATCAGTGCGATTTGTACTTGCGATTCCATTGCAGCTTGCGACTTCATTTAACGGAAGTCTATGCAAGTCGCAATGAAATCCCCAAAAAAGCAGTCCAGGAACCTTTTTTTCAAGTCGCTGAGACTTGAGTCGCAACAATTTGAATGGTTCTATTGCCGGCAATGGGGTGAGACTTGTTATGCGTTTTTTGAACAGATATTCGAAAACGATTGGTGCAGTTCACCATCAGGATCAACATCACAACCATGGAACACCCCCCTGGGCCAGTCCCGCTCCAATATCCCCTTAGGAGTACTTTGAACAGAATTCCTTTCTTTTTTTCCCGCCGCAACATCAGCATGTGTGTAAATAATCAATGCGATTTCCTACATTGCGTCACCGCGTCCCACAACACTACGATCGACTCTTTTTATTGTGCCCATCATGCAATTTGTTTAGTTCTGAATTCGTTTTTTCGACTAAATTTGGCAAATTTTTGAATTAACGAAAACTGAAATTAACGAGTTTTTCCGAAAATTCGTACATTCGAAAATTTGTAAATTCGTCTATTCGTAAATTCGAAAATTTGTAAATCCGTCCATTCATAAATTTGAAAATTTGTAAATTCGTCCATTCATAAATTCGAAAATTTGTAAATTGTACATTCGTAAATTTGTAAATTTGAAAAGTCGTACATTCGTAAATTAGAAAAATTGTAAATTTAAAAATTCATACATTCATAAAAGTAGAAAATTCATACATTTCTAAAATTGAGAATTTGTAAATTTGAAAAGTCGTACATTCGTAAATTGGAAAATTTGTAAATTCGTACATTCGTAAATTGGAAAATTTGTAAATTCGTACATTCGTAAATTGGAAAATGTGTACATTCGTAAATTTAAAAATGTGTAAATTCGAAAATTTGTAAATTTGTACATTTCGTAAATTCGTACATTCGTAAATTCGAAAATTTGTAAATCCGTACATTCATAAATTCGAAAATTTGTAAATTTGTACATTCGTAAATTCGTAAATTTGTAAATTTGAAAAGTCGTACATTCGTAAATTAGAAAAATTGTAAATTTAAAAATTCGTACATTCGTAAAAGTAGAAAATTCATAAATTTCTAAAATTGAGAATTTGTAAATTTGAAAAGTCGTACATTCGTTAATTCGAAAATTTGTAAATTCAAAAATTTGTAAATTCATACATTCGTAAATGCGAAAATTTGTAAATTTGTACATTTGGTAAATTCGTACATTCGTAAATTTGAAAATTTGTAAATCTGTACATTCATAAATTCGAAAATTTGTAAATTCGTACATTCGTAAATTCAAAAATTTGTAAATTTGTACATTCGTAAATTCGTAAATTTGTAAATTTGAAAAGTCGTATATTCGTAAATTAGAAAAATTGTAAATTTAAAAATTCGTACATTCGTGAAAAGTAGAAAATTCATAAATTTCTAAAATTGAGAATTTGTAAATTTGAAAAGTCGTACATTCGTAAATTCGAAAATTTGTAAATTCATACATTCGTAAATTCGAAAATTTGTAAATTCGTACATTCGTAAATTCGAAAATTTGTAAATTCGTACATTCGTAAATTCGTACATTCGTAAATCCATACATTCGTAAATTCGAAAATTTGTACATTCGTAAATCCATACATTCGTAAATTCGAAAATTTGTAAATTCGTCCATTCGTAAATTCGAAAATTTGTAAATTGTACATTCGTAAATTTGTAAATTTGAAAAGTCGTACATTCGTAAATTAGAAAAATTGTAAATTTCAAAATTCGTACATTCGTAAAAGTAGAAAATTCATACATTTCTAAAATTGAGAATTTGTCAATTTGAAAAGTCGTACATTCGTAAATTTGAAAATTCAAAAATAGGAATGAAAATTCTAAAATTCTAAAGAACGGAAACCGAAAATTTGAAAATCCAAAATTATAACTAATAATAAATAACTATTTAAATTATAGGTATAGGGCTTTCCTTTTAAATTTGGCTGTTTATGAAGGTAAAAAATACGAATTTATCCGAAGTTACGAATTATCCGAATTAATGAATGCTGCATCTAAACAAATGGAACGTAACAAATTAATAATAAAAAATAATAATAAAAGACGTTTTATTAACAAATGAATAATAATAATAATATTAATATGTTCCATTCATTTAGATATCAGCATTCATTATTTTGGATAATTGGTAACTTCAGATAAATTCGTATTCGTTCATAAAGAGCCAAATTTTAAAGGAAATTCCAATACCTATAATTTTATAGTTAGTTATTATTAGTTAGTTATTATTTCGGATTTTTGCATTTTGGGATTTTCATTGTTATTTTCGGATTTCAGAATTTTTTAAAAATTTTACGAGTTTTCAACGGGTTTTAGTTCATTCGAATATTTCCGAATTAATGAATTTGTTGAATTTCCTTATTATTAGTTATTATTTCGGATTTTTTGAACTTTTGAATTTCCGAATACCGCATCTAAACGAACGAACATAACGAATTCGAATTTTTAGTTACGAATTTATTCAAAATAACGAATTTCAATCATAAAGAATGACTCGAAAACAAAAAAAACACAAATAAAAAAAAAAACGAATGAAACAAACGAAAACAAACGAATTTACCGGCAGGTGCAAATGTCTAAACATTCAGCATTCCCAGATTGATACATCTTAAATCGAAATAACAGGACTAAGGGTCCTTTCACACGGGGCGGATCAGTTCTGATCCGCCCCGTGGATGTCCGTTTGCTCAGCGGGGATCACTCCGCCGATCCCCGCTGAGCAGGGAGATGACAGCTCCGTCTCTGCACACTGCGCAGGGACGGACCTGTCACAGCGCCGCTCTCCCCTATGGGAGATCGGATGACGACGGACCGCAGTGCCCGTCGTCATCCGATCCGATCCACAGACGGATGGAAAAATAGCTTTTTCCTCCGTCACACTTTTTCGGATCGGAGCGGGTCGGATGTCAGCGGACATGTCACCGCTGACATCCGACGCTCCATAGAGCTCTATGGAGCACCCGTTCAGGTCCGCCTGAAAAACTGACAGGCGGGCCTGAACGGGACGTTAGTGTGAAAGAGGCCTTAAACGCGTGTCCGTATGAGCGAATGACACATCCGCCGACCTCGTTGTCGCAAACCATGCGCCTTTAATGGTTCCCGAATAATGAAGACGGCCCCCCCCTTCCCATTTTTTTTTCCAGAGAGCCGCCAATATTGGGCGGCCATTAATGCTGGAAACAGAGAAACGTCATCCGCGTTCTCCTCTGGAGATGGAAAATTTCTTTGGCGTGTTTTGTGGCGCGGCGATTTGCATGCTGGGCTGTCAGCGCGGCGTGCGTTCCATCAAAGTGATAGCGCCCCCTTTTCTCAGGAGGCCATTTGGGATCTATCTTGGCGTTATCTAAAATTTAGATCTACGCCAAAATCCTTTTAATGTCCCCTCGCCGTGCGCCGGGGTTTAT
This sequence comes from Lithobates pipiens, assembly GCF_037356315.1. Lineage (NCBI taxonomy): Eukaryota > Metazoa > Chordata > Amphibia > Anura > Ranidae > Lithobates > Lithobates pipiens. The sequence goes on along the minus strand of NW_027507786.1, from coordinate 20,283,662 downwards.
TTTCCTTTCCGGAAGCGTTTTAGACCATTAACCAGCAATTACTGCTCACCCGTACGATCGGGACGCGATCTTTTATAATCTGTAATCAGCTCGCCGTCTGAAGCCAAAACGCCGTAGAGCGAAAAATTACAAAAAACGCCGGCCGCCGCCATACACAGATGTTAACAGCGAGCTTTAATGGCGAATCTGTCATTACGTCACGGCTAATGGATGAAGGGGGAGGGGCTGATCACTTTAAATAATTACTCCATATAGATACAATGTAAATCATGGTGGGCCAAAATGATTCCTGGGATTGGATGGCTTTTATTAACCGTGTGCCTGCCGGGGGGAATTTTTATTTTTTCTTTACACGTTAAATTCTGCATTCTGTTTTGCTAGAAACGACTGTAAGCCCCTCGTATTTTATTTTTTAAAAGCAGAGACCCTGGAGAATTAAATAGTGGTAGTTTTCATATTTTTATGTGCTAGATTTGCGTAGTTATTTATCAAAAGCTTATTTTCAGGGAAAGAAAAAAAACACTAAAATGAATTTTAGCGCAGGTGAACACAATATTATACGCACCATTGGGTTGCATCGAGTAAATAGATACCAAACATGTCAAGTCTTAAAATTGCGCATGCCTGTGAAGTCGTAAAAAAAAAAAAAAAAATAAAAAAAAAAAACGATGGTAGCCAAAATTCTCTATAAGCATTTCATACCTCACGTGTCGTGCAATTGAGGTTTACATACTTGTGCTCATCCTGTGCTGCACTTTTTATATCGGATGTGTACGGGGGGTGACATGGGGGGGTTTAAAAAATAGTTTTAGTTATCTTTCTTTATTTTATTACATTTTTTAAATGATTTTTTTTATATTTTATTTTTCTTTATTTTATTTTATTCTTTTTTTTTTTTTTATGGATTTCTCTTTATTTTTTTTTCTTTATTTTATTATTCTTTTTTTTTATGGATTTATTTTTATTTTTTTTTCTTTATTTTATTATTATTTTTGTTTTAAATTCTATGCTCTACTTATCATTTTTTTCCCCTTCATCTTATTTTCAGGAAAAAAAATACACTAAAGTGAATTGTAGCGCAAGCAAATACAATATTATACGCAATTTTTTAGTTAAATTGTAAAACATTGGGTTACGTTGAGTAAATAGATACCAAACATGTCAAGTCTTAAAATTGTGCATTCCCGTTAAGTCTGAAAAAAAAAAAAAACTATGGTAGCCAAAATTCTTTATAAGCTTTTCATACCTCACGTGTCGTGCAATTGAGGTTTACTTACTTGTGCTCATCCTGTGCTGCACTTTTTATATCGGATGTGTACGGGGGGTGACATGGGTGGTTTAAAAAAAATTGTTTTAGTTATCTTTCTTTATTTTATTGAATTTTTTTAATGATTTTTTTATATTTTATTTTTCTTTATTTTATTTTATTCTTCTTTTTGTTATGGATTTCTCTTTATTTTTTTCTTTATTTTATTATTCTTTTTGTTTTAAATTCTATGCTCTACTTATCATATTTTTCCCCCGTTATCTTATCTTATTTTCAGGAAAAAAATACACTAAAGTGAATTGTAGCGCAAGCAAATACAATATTATACGCAATTTTTTGGTTAAATTGTAAAACATTGGGTTACGTTGAGTAAATAGATACCAAACATGTCAAGTCTTAAAATTGTGCATTCCCGTGAAGTTGGAAAAAAAAACCCGATGGTAGCCAAAATTCTCTATAAGCATGCCTCCCCCCAAGGAGGGTAGAGCAGGTTCCTCTTACTGGCTGAGGAGGTGAGCTCAGACGAGTATGATCGGTTCCCTGGACCCAGGGCCGTCTTTAATATTGATTGGACCCTGGACAAGAATTTTCTTGGGCCCCCCCCTCATGCAATTTCACTCTCCACCTGCTCTGAGACATACAATAAATAGCAGCTAGATTTAAAATAAGTTTACTGTATCAGATCAGGCAGCGATTGGTTGTCATTGGTTACAGCATATCATTACTGCTTAATGCCTGGTTGCTAGAGGTTACAGTACATATTACGGTTCACTGATTAGTTGCTAGAGGTTACAGCAAATGATTTCTGCTTGTTAATTGGTTTCTAGAGATTAATGTGCAGTAATGCTGCTCACTGATTGGTTGCTAGAGGTTACAGCACATCATCTCCTCACTGCAGGGGAGCATGATATACATAGGAATCCCACCTTTATTTACATATCAATGCCGCCGGCCGCAGCTATTTACTTAGTAATGCCGCCGCTATTTACATATGAATGCCGGTTATTTCCATGTAAACACAGGGTCTGCAGGTGAGTCATCTGCACACAACAATAGGGCAGAGCTGTGCAGTATTAGTACCAGCACATCACACTGAGATATCAGGACACAGCACAGGACTAAAACTTCAAGGGAATTTAAACTGGGATTTTTGGCAAGTACGGGGCAGCTGCATTGGGCCCCACAACAATGGCAGGGCCCAGGGCAGCTGCCCCTTTTGCCCTGCCTTAACCACTTCAATACAGGGCACTTTCACCCCCTTCCTTCCCAGCCCAATTTTCAGCTTTCATCGCTCTCGCGCTTTCAGTGACAATTGCGCGGTCATGCTACACTGTACCCAAATGAAATTGTTATCATTTTGTTCGCACAAATAGAGCTTTATTTTGGTGTTATTTATTCACGACTCCGTTTTTTATTTTTTGCGATATAAGCGCAAAAAAAGCGGAAATTTGGAAAAAAAACAATATTTTCTTTTTTCTATTTGAAAAGAAATCCAATAAAATCAAATTTTGTCATAAATTTAAGCCAAAATGTATTCTGCTACATGTTTTTGGTAAAAAAAATTCCGTTAAGTGTATAATAATTGGTTTGTGTGATCACGGACATATGTACGCAAATGATCATGTACATATGTGTGCAGGTGATCACGTACATATGTGTGCAGATAATCATTGGGACAAGTGATTTTAGTGGGACATATGTGGGGGACATGTTTTTATTATTAGGGACATGTGTTTTTATTATTGGGGACATGTGTTTTTATTATTTGGGGACATGTATGTTTTGGGGACATGTGTGTTTTGGGGACATATGTGGGGACTGTGTTTGTACTGTGTGGTGTGTTGTGTGGTGACACTACACTGATGATCAGTGAGTAAAAAGCTGTAAAAAGCAGCTCATACTCACTGATCATCAGCCGGCTGCAGCGTTCTGCTCTCCTCTCCTCAGCGATGACTTCCGTGTGAGGAGAGGAGAGCCGATTGCTTAGCAACCGGCTGTTTGTTTACATCACATGACGGCCGTGATTGGACACGGCCGTCATGTGATCAGGAGGGCCAATCACAGAGCCCTCCTGCCGATCTCAGATGTGCCGTGTCCGGGTGACACGAGCACATCGGGATCGCGCCGCTGCGCGGGCACGTGCGCGCGCGATCCCGCTACTTCTGAATGACGTTCAGGAACGTCCTATCAGGAGTAGACGGCTCCCACCCGGCCGTATATATGCATTGGCCGGGTGGGAAGTGGTTAAAGACAGCCCTGCCTGGACCTGCTGGCGTTTACGAGGCAGGTGGGGGAGTGGGATGAGCCTGTGATGGGGGGGTCTCTGGGGCTGCCGAAGGAGTACTCCGTAGTCTGTCATACTTGCCATCTCCTGCCATCTCTTGCTGAGACATGCGACCCAGTGTGCCCTATGGCCAGTCTGGGCCTGGTACACAGTATTTGTTTTTGGACCGAACTGGACGGCTCTTCCCTACCCTTAACCTATCATTGTTAACTTAAAACCAACCGGCCATTTGCCCATTCTTACTACTGCCCTCAAAAAGTACCATGAATGGTCACGTCTTCTGTGTGGCCTTTGATCCCCCGAACTGAGCTCTTCAACAAACCATTGGTTTTCATTTCTCTGACTTTTGAACCCCAACACAGCCCTCGCCACTCGACTCGTTACCCAATAAGGAGCTTCGGCTGCCAGTAGAGAGGGGCCCCATTGGATAACAAGAAGGAGGCGTGCCTACCAGGGCTCTACCGTCCGTTCAGAAGTATTTGTAACTCGCCTACAAAAAAAAGAAAATAATTAAAAGAGCTCCATTAAGCATTATTCATACCCAGCAAGTCCATATCACATAACCCCCGCCGCCTCCTTCTGGAGGAAATATCCATTTCCGTATTCCCATAGTGTTGAGCTTCGCGTAATGAAAAAACTCAGCGCCGTTAAAGGCGTTGGATCTCGTCCGAGAGCTCTGCCAAGTCCCAGTGAAAAGTTAAAAACAATTAGATGAGATTATTCATTTGTAACAAAACGATAAAACTCTATTACTGCACGCGAGAACGATCCCGGCGTCTAATGGTGCAACCGAATAAAAGGTTACAGAGAAATGAGAGATATACGGAAAGCTTTAGGGGGAAATGCCGCAGATGGTGCGAGGACAACTCCACCCTAAAATAAATCTCCTGGGCTTATTTTATTTTCCAGTGGTTGGTGCTCAGTTGACATGAGAACAACATTAGCTTTTACTTTTTTTTTTTTATTAAAGATTCCTCCCACCAAAAAGGAAGATGGACCCAACTACCCAATGGTTTCCTCTATTTATCAGGGACTCCATTGGTGAATTCTCTGTGGCGGGGTTCCAAGATCTGGCAAGGCCATTATGGTGGATCCTTCACTCTACTGAGGCCATTATTGCGCATCCCACACTATGCCGAGACCATTATAGTGGATCCCACACTCTGCCGAGGCCATTATAGTGGATCCCACACTCTGCCGAGGCCATTATAGTGGATCCTACACTCTGCCGAGACCATTATAGTGGATCCTACACTCTGCCGAGACCATTATTGCGCATCCCACACTCTGCCGAGACCATTATAGTGGATCCCACACTCTGCCGAGGCCATTATAGTGGATCCTACACTCTGCCGAGGCCATTATAGTGGATCCTACACTCTGCCGAGACCATTATTGCGCATCCCACACTCTGCCGAGACCATTATAGTGGATCCCACACTCTGCCGAGACCATTATTGCGCATCCCACACTCTGCCGAGGCCATTATTGCGCATCCCACACTCTGCCGAGACCATTATAGTGGATCCCACACTCTGCCGAGACCATTATTGCGCATCCCACACTCTGCCGAGGCCATTATTGCGCATCCCACACTCTGCCGAGACCATTATAGTGGATCCCACACTCTGCCGAGGCCATTATAGTGGATCCTACACTCTGCCGAGGCCATTATAGTGGATCCTACACTCTGCCGAGGCCATTATAGTGGATCCTACACTCTGCTGAGACCATTATTGCGCATCCCACACTCTGCCGAGACCATTATAGTGGATCCCACACTCTGCCGAGACCATTATTGCGCATCCCACACTCTGCCGAGGCCATTATTGCGCATCCCACACTCTGCCGAGGCCATTATTGCGCATCCCACACTCTGCCGAGACCATTATTGCGCATCCCACACTCTGCCGAGGCCATTATTGCGCATCCCACACTCTGCCGAGACCATTATAGTGGATCCCACACTCTGCCGAGACCATTATAGTGGATCCCACACTCTGCCGAGACCATTATAGTGGATCCTACACTCTGCCGAGGCCATTATGGTCAATATGATATTTTGCCAAGGCCATTATGGTGGATCTCACATGGCCTAAATCTGGTTTGGGGGTTATGTGAATTTTTACTGAAAATAAATGTTGCCTCTTTAATTGCCAAAATAATCCACAGAATACATTTGTGTGGTTCCCTGCCGCCATATTTGATGAACATTTGAAAATAAATCGTCCAGTTTACCCTGCCAGGTAATCATTCATTCCACTGACACAACTGGCACTATCCCCCCCCCCACTGATACCAATGATGGGGCACTATTCCTCCCACTGATACCAATGATGGGGCACTATTCCTCCCACTGACACCAATGATGGGACACTGTTCCTCCCACTGACACCAATGATGGGGCACTATTCCTCCCACTGACACCAATGATGGGGCACTATTCCTCCCACTGACACCAAAGATGGGGCATTATTCCTCCTACTGACACCAAGGCCATTATTGTGCATCCCGCAATATGCTGAGACCATTATGGTGGATCCTACACTCTGCCGAGGCCATTATGGTCAATCCAATATTTTGCCAAGGCCATTATGGTGGATCTCACATTCTGCCAAGACCATTATGTTGGATCTCACATTATGCCGACGCCATAATGGTGGTTCGCACAGTCTGCGGAGGCCATTATGGTGGATCGTGCACTCTACAGAGGCCATTATGGCGCATCCTACACTATGCCGAGGCCATAATGGTGGATCCCACACTCTACCGAGGCCATTATGGTGGATCCCACACTCTACCGAGGCCATTATGGGGGATCCCACACTCTACCGAGACAATTGTGGTGGATCCCACACTCTACCGAGGCCATTCTGGTGGATCCCACACTCTACCGAGGCCATTCTGGTGGATCCCACACTCTACCAAGGCCATTATGGTGGATCCCACACTCTACCGAGGCCATTCTGATGGATCCCACACTCTACCAAGGCCATTATGGTGGATCCCACACTCTACCGAGGCCATTCTGGTGTATCCCACACTCTGCACAGGCCATAATGGTGGATCCCACACTCTACCAAGGCCATTATGGCGGAATCCATACTCTCCCGAGGCCATTATGGCAGATCCTACATTCTGCTGAGACCAATATGGCAGATCCCACACTCTGCCGAGCGGGGTCTGGGCTATTATTAGTGCTCCTGCCCTGCACTTCCTCTCCTCAAGCTGTCAAGTACAGGAGAGGCTGTGAGAAAGAGGAGAAGGAGGACACTGTTGTTATAGGGCTGTGTGCAGCCCGTTTAAGCCTCGACCACCACCCATGGAACACAGAGGAAGAGGATGTGAACAGCTGTACATTCTGGGAGTAACAAGAGCCTTTTGGGAAGAATCCAGACTTGTGGGGCATGTAGTCCCCAGACAGACTGAGCCTGTGTTTCAGAATGGCATTTTAGCTACATATCCCAGGATCACCAGGGCTCAGTGGAAAGAAAAAAGGAGGCCTGTTCCCGGGCTCGAGGAAGAAGTGGTGAGGACATTCTGGGGAGCAGGCTGTGTAGCGGGCTGCTAGCTTCCCGATCCTATGATCACTGCGATTAGCTGTCACGCTGGTCATGTGACCTAGCACCCATGCAACCAGCTCCCAATTGGAAACAGTGACTGGGAGCTGTCGGTGGCAGTGCGGTCACAGTGCTGGGGGTGTGCAATTCAGTGTGCTGCTAGCACGGAAGAGCAAATCCAGCCAGATGCATGTATGTGAAAGCACAGGATTAAAGCTTACTTCTGCGCTGCCACGCGTAGTGCTGCCCAGGGAGGAGCCTCTTAGTAATTTGGGTTCTCTGTTCTGCGCTTCGACTCCAAGAACACTGCCAGCCCCTCTGACACACCGGGTTAAAGGACAGTCACTGCAAGCACTTATAGTAACACGAGTATAGGTATAAATGAGCACACAGAAGGTAGATTCGGGCACTGTCCACTAGAGAGTATAATCACTATGCCGAGGTAACTTAGAAGAGAGTTCTGTACCACTAGACTGGGATGAACTCATAATTCTGCAATAAACAGCATAGAAGCATTAACTGCAATGTAAATAATAATACTATAATGATTCTAGAGAGTACTCTAGGAGAATGGCTAGGATATGGTCCAATGTCCCCCCTAGTATAAGCAGAAAGGTGAAGGTCTCCGAGTAGCACATGTTAACGGGCAGTTTGTAGATCTAACTCGTCACCTGGCTAGTGTTGGGGCCTTGTTGTACTGTTGGTGCACATGAGAATAATCCCAGTCAAGCCTGCAGGCAGCAACAAGGCTACTAGATGGCTGTATGGACAGTTCCTAAAGGGCTCAGTCTCCCTAGTAGCAGATAGTAAATCCCTACAGCAGCAGCTCACAAGTCCAAGCAATATTACGGTTGACCCTCCAGTCACACACAGTAAATAGTCCACTATCTGCTCTGAAACCCAGATGGCTCTGGCCGTCGGCATCCCCAAACTCAGAGCTCCGTCTCCTGCTCAGGTCGCCGATATGCAGCAATTATGGTGCACATTGAACGGCGATGTGCTCTCTCCAGTCTTCCTCGTGGCAAGAGGAAGCTGTGTCCTATACAGCCTGAGAAAAAGCAGCTCTTTCCCCTCCTCCCTGCAATCTTCCTCTGGGTATTGCAGCTTAAAAGCTCATGAATACAGTACATGATGGGACTTGTAGTTCCACAACAGCTGAAGGGCCACAGGCCCCATGCAGTAGAGTCTCTCCTCTGGACTACAGGTCCCACAGTGCACTGCTGCCTGACTCAGTCTATTGAACTCTTCCTGCTCAGCAGCTCCTTCCTCTGGCTGATATAACTGTTAACCAGTTCAGCACCACAGAGCAGCAGCTGCAGCCAGTGTTTCTCTCACTCTCCGTTCTTAGCCAAGCTCCTGGCCACACATATATATGTTTACGCCCGGCAGGAAGGGATTACAATGACCCCTGTTCCTTTAAGAGGCACCACTGCTGTCACTCAGGCAAGCAACATGTCTCCCACCCCGGGTGCTCAGGACAGATTAGGAGGTACTCCGGCAGCAATCACCCCAGCCAGGCCTCTCTGATCGGTTGCACGTCTCACCTTAACGGCTCCAGAAGTCCGGAATTTAAAGGGCAGCACCGCAGAGAGGCTTAGAGACAACTTATGGGCTTAACCGGCTCCTTAGAAAAGGCCAAACATCACACGCTGCTCGCCGCGAACTCGGCGCGTCTGCACTTTCCTTGACAAAACTGATCAGCCTGACATTTCGCAGAGACTGTTATCTGTTTTCATCTAATTTCCTTCCCCGGATAGAAAGAATCCGAGTTCCATCCGAGCGCAGGACTGCGGAGGGTGACCTGAAACTGCCTGCGCCTGCAACCCGACCGCTGGAACTTTTCCCTGATTCTCTATGTCTGCGTTTACCTCTGCCGGGATACCGGAAAGAACCGCCTTGTTACAGGAGACTGCTGTGTTTACTAAGAAATACAGGAGACTTTTGCCGTGCCACAGAATACTACCAGATGCTTCTGGCATGTCACAGTAGCCTGCTAGAGACTGCTGCCATGGTAGAGGGGACTGCTAGAGACTGCTGCCATGGTAGAGGGGACTGCTAGAGACTGCTGCCATGGTGGAATAGACTGCTGCCATGGTAGATGAGAGTGCTAGAGACTGCTGCCATGGTAGAGGAGAGTGCTAGAGTCTGCTGCCATGGTAGAGGAGAGTGCTAGAGACTGCTGCCATGGTAGAGGAGAGTGCTAGAGACTGCTGCCATGGTAGAATAGACTGCTAGAGACTGCTGCCATGGTAGAGGGGTCTGCTAGAGACTGCTGCCATGGTAGAATAGACTGTTAGAGACTGCTGCCATGGTAGAGGGGTCTGCTAGAGACTGCTGCCATGGTAGAATAGACTGCTAGAGACTGCTGCCATGGTAGAAGAGACTGCTAGAGACTTCTGCCATGGTAGAAGAGACTGCTAGAGACTTCTGCCATGGTGGAATAGACTGCTGCCATAATAGAGGAGAGTGCTAGAGACTACTGCCATGGTAGAGGAGAGTGCTAGAGACTGCTGCCATGGTAGAGGGGACTGCTAGAGACTGCTGCCATGGTAGAGGAGAGTGCTAGAGACTGCTGCCATGGTAGAGGAGAGTGCTAGAGACTGCTGCCATGGTATAGGAGAGTGCTAGAGACTGCTGCCATGGTAGAGGAGGGTGCTAGAGACTGCTGCCATGGTAGAGGGGACTGCAAGAGACTGCTGCCATGGTATAGGAGAGTGCTAGAGACTGCTGCCATGGTAGAGGGGACTGCTAGAGACTGCTGCCATGGTATAGGAGAGTGCTAGAGACTGCTGCCATGGTAGAGGAGAGTGCTAGAGACTGCTGCCATGGTAGAGGAGAGTGCTAGAGACTGCTGCCATGGTAGAGGAGAGTGCTAGAGACTGCTGCCATGGTAGAGGAGAGTGCTAGAGACTGCTGCCATGGTATAGGAGAGTGCTAGAGACTGCTGCCATGGTAGAGGAGAGTGCTAGAGACTGCTGCCATGGTAGAGGAGAGTGCAAGAGACCATTGCCGAAGTATAAGAGACTGCTAGAGACTGCTGCCATGGTAAAAGAGACTGCTAGAGGCTGCTACCATGGTAGAGGAGAGTGCTAGAGACTGCTGCCATGGTGGAATAGACTGCTGCCATGGTAGAGGAGAGTGCTAGAGACTGTTGCCATGGTAGAGGAGAGTGCTAGAGTCTGCTGCCATGGTAGAGGAGAGTGCTAGAGACTGCTGCCATGGTAGAGGAGAGTGCTAGAGACTGCTGCCATGGTAGAGGAGAGTGCTAGAGACTGCTGCCATGGTAGAGGAGAGTGCTAGAGACTGCTGCCATGGTATAGGAGAGTGCTAGAGACTGCTGCCATGGTAGAGGAGGGTGCTAGAGACTGCTGCCATGGTACAGGGGACTGCTAGAGACTGCTGCCATGGTATAGGAGAGTGCTAGAGACTGCTGCCATGGTAGAGGGGACTGCTAGAGACTTCTGCCATGGTGGAATAGACTGCTGCCATAATAGAGGAGAGTGCTAGAGACTACTGCCATGGTAGAGGAGAGTGCTAGAGACTGCTGCCATGGTAGAGGGGACTGCTAGAGACTGCTGCCATGGTAGAGGAGAGTGCTAGAGACTGCTGCCATGGTATAGGAGAGTGCTAGAGACTGCTGCCATGGTAGAGGAGGGTGCTAGAGACTGCTGCCATGGTAGAGGGGACTGCTAGAGACTGCTGCCATGGTATAGGAGAGTGCTAGGGACTGCTGCCATGGTAGAGGAGAGTGCAAGAGACCATTGCCGAAGTATAAGAGACTGCTAGAGACTGCTGCCATGGTAAAAGAGACTGCTAGAGGCTGCTACCATGGTAGAGGAGAGTGCTAGGGACTGCTGCCATGGTGGAATAGACTGCTGCCATGGTAGAGGAGAGTGCTAGAGACTGTTGCCATGGTAGAGGAGAGTGCTAGAGTCTGCTGCCATGGTAGAGGAGAGTGCTAGAGACTGCTGCCATGGTAGAGGAGAGTGCTAGAGACTGCTGCCATGGTAGAGGAGGGTGCTAGAGACTGCTGCCATGGTAGAGGGGACTGCAAGAGACTGCTGCCATGGTATAGGAGAGTGCTAGAGACTGCTGCCATGGTAGAGGGGACTGCTAGAGACTGCTGCCATGGTATAGGAGAGTGCTAGAGACTGCTGCCATGGTAGAGGAGAGTGCTAGAGACTGCTGCCATGGTAGAGGAGAGTGCTAGAGACTGCTGCCATGGTAGAGGAGAGTGCTAGAGACTGCTGCCATGGTAGAGGAGAGTGCTAGAGACTGCTGCCATGGTATAGGAGAGTGCTAGAGACTGCTGCCATGGTAGAGGAGAGTGCTAGAGACTGCTGCCATGGTAGAGGAGAGTGCAAGAGACCATTGCCGAAGTATAAGAGACTGCTAGAGACTGCTGCCATGGTAAAAGAGACTGCTAGAGGCTGCTACCATGGTAGAGGAGAGTGCTAGAGACTGCTGCCATGGTGGAATAGACTGCTGCCATGGTAGAGGAGAGTGCTAGAGACTGTTGCCATGGTAGAGGAGAGTGCTAGAGTCTGCTGCCATGGTAGAGGAGAGTGCTAGAGACTGCTGCCATGGTAGAGGAGAGTGCTAGAGACTGCTGCCATGGTAGAGGAGAGTGCTAGAGACTGCTGCCATGGTAGAGGAGAGTGCTAGAGACTGCTGCCATGGTATAGGAGAGTGCTAGAGACTGCTGCCATGGTAGAGGAGGGTGCTAGAGACTGCTGCCATGGTAGAGGGGACTGCTAGAGACTGCTGCCATGGTATAGGAGAGTGCTAGAGACTGCTGCCATGGTAGAGGGGACTGCTAGAGACTTCTGCCATGGTGGAATAGACTGCTGCCATAATAGAGGAGAGTGCTAGAGACTACTGCCATGGTAGAGGAGAGTGCTAGAGACTGCTGCCATGGTAGAGGGGACTGCTAGAGACTGCTGCCATGGTAGAGGAGAGTGCTAGAGACTGCTGCCATGGTATAGGAGAGTGCTATAGACTGCTGCCATGGTAGAGGAGGGTGCTAGAGACTGCTGCCATGGTAGAGGGGACTGCTAGAGACTGCTGCCATGGTATAGGAGAGTGCTAGGGACTGCTGCCATGGTAGAGGAGAGTGCAAGAGACCATTGCCGAAGTATAAGAGACTGCTAGAGACTGCTGCCATGGTAAAAGAGACTGCTAGAGGCTGCTACCATGGTAGAGGAGAGTGCTAGAGACTGCTGCCATGGTGGAATAGACTGCTGCCATGGTAGAGGAGAGTGCTAGAGACTGTTGCCATGGTAGAGGAGAGTGCTAGAGTCTGCTGCCATGGTAGAGGAGAGTGCTAGAGACTGCTGCCATGGTAGAGGAGAGTGCTAGAGACTGCTGCCATGGTAGAGGAGAGTGCTAGAGACTGCTGCCATGGTAGAGGAGAGTGCTAGAGACTGCTGCCATGGTATAGGAGAGTGCTAGAGACTGCTGCCATGGTAGAGGAGGGTGCTAGAGACTGCTGCCATGGTAGAGGGGACTGCTAGAGACTGCTGCCATGGTATAGGAGAGTGCTAGAGACTGCTGCCATGGTAGAGGGGACTGCTAGAGACTTCTGCCATGGTGGAATAGACTGCTGCCATAATAGAGGAGAGTGCTAGAGACTACTGCCATGGTAGAGGAGAGTGCTAGAGACTGCTGCCATGGTAGAGGGGACTGCTAGAGACTGCTGCCATGGTAGAGGAGAGTGCTAGAGACTGCTGCCATGGTATAGGAGAGTGCTATAGACTGCTGCCATGGTAGAGGAGGGTGCTAGAGACTGCTGCCATGGTAGAGGGGACTGCTAGAGACTGCTGCCATGGTATAGGAGAGTGCTAGGGACTGCTGCCATGGTAGAGGAGAGTGCAAGAGACCATTGCCGAAGTATAAGAGACTGCTAGAGACTGCTGCCATGGTAGAGGAGAGTGCTAGGGACTGCTGCCATGGTGGAATAGACTGCTGCCATGGTAGAGGAGAGTGCTAGAGACTGTTGACATGTCACAGAAAACTGCTAAGGACAGCTGCTATGTGGGGAGGGGAGACTGAGGAAATGACCCCTCCTCCTTCTACAAAGTTACAATGTACAGTCCGATCACTGGGGGAGAGGAGACTGAGGAAATGACCCCTCCTCCTTCTACAAAGTTACAATGTACAGTCCGATCACTGGGGGAGGGGAGACTGAGGAAATGACCCCTCCTCCTTCTACAAAGTTACAGTGTACAGTCTGATCACTGGGGGGAGGGGAGACTGAGAAAATGACTCCTCCTGCCTGCAGCAGACTGATGACATCATCTCAGCCTTGGCAGAGTCACTGATTGGAGCTCAAGGACGACTTCTTACTGATAAAAGGCGGAGACTTTCTGAAGAATGATACTTTTGATACATAGTGTGAAATCTCAGGAAACTTTTGTTCATTCTGAGGCTCCAATCACATTTGAACGATCGGTGAATGTGCTCGGCACCTCGCTTCGCACTCGTGGTGAACTTCATTGTCACACAGCAAGCAGATGTGCGTTAAAACATGCGACCAAAAAAGGTAGAGGATCTTCTTTGGTGCGTTTATCGTGTGTGGGATGGCCCATTAAAATAAATGGGCGGTCCAATGCGTGTAGCGCAAAAAACGCACCAAAAATTCTGTGAAAAGTGCGCGTTCCGCTGGGCGTGAATCTAGCCGTAGAGGCGACATCAGATAATTGCCTTTCCTTTATAAAAAAAAAAAACGCACGCGACTAATAGAAAACGATTTCGCTCATTTCAATGGTGCCATAGATGTTCCAATTGTAATTGAATGAATGGCGCGGCGATCAATGTTTGGCGAATCCTGCGATCGGCTTGCAGCGTTCGCTCCTTCACGAGTACATTCCGTCAGGCGTCACACATGCAGGTGGTGGGAGGCGCCATGTTGGGTCAGCGCACTCTGCAATGCGGGGCGCGGGTTAATGAATCCCGCCGGCGGTGAGTCGGCTCCATTTTCTCCCCCTTTCGTCGTCTCAGCTGAACATCGATCGTCACTCTCGCCCTCATTTAATAATTTAGGCACGCTTTTTGATTTTAGCGTAAATGTGACATCGCCTAATTAAACTATTCATCTTCCCTGGAAGGCCGAGGAGCTGACAGCTCGCCGCCCAACTCCCAACTGGACGCAGCTAATTGAGGCGGCGCAGTTATTAAGTGTCCCGGGGAGAGGGAATCTGGGGATTGTCCGGGAGGGAGGCGTTCCCGCACGCCGTCATCCAATCAGCATCCCGACAAGATCTACACAGGATACAAAGTGGCCGTTCCAGAGATCACTTTCTGTTTTAGGATGAAATTAAATTTTGTAAAAATATTATTTTTGTGTCCAGAAATTGCAACCGAAGAGAATGAAAAAAAATAAATGTAGGAGGTGCCACCACAGGGGGGCGCCGAAAATTCTGTCGGCTTTCCACTCACCAAACCCAACCCTTTTCCTTAAGGCCGAATCCACTCACAACCGATATTACAGTTTTGGGTGGGTGTTGGTGTGGTGTCTCACCTCTCCGGGACCCCCATCAAGAGATCTCCCTGGTAGTGTTCTTGGCTCCGCCCACTGGCTGCAAGCGGCACAAATGGGGGGGTGCTCTGTGATCACATGACTCTTCATTTACAAGTTTTATATCCAACACCACTCCCCCCCCCCTCCATAGGATGTGCCGGGACTGGCCTTCATCTTGGCCTTCATCTTGGCACTCTACCCAGCCAACGCTCTGTCCAGGGCCGTGTCCCCGAATCACAACCCCAACTGCACATGCAAAAAGACATTCATTGCAAGAATTAAGTGGGTGGTCCCCACATATTTACAGGCCGGGACTGGGTGGAACTAACCCATAAATTGGGTGTGATGGGAAGTCCTTGCAATTTCGAGGCCAGGACTCGGTGGGACCAACTCAAAAAGTGGGAGTGATGGGAAGCCCTTGCATATTTAGGGGCTGGGACTGGGTGGGACTAACCCATATAGTGGGAGTGATAAGCAGCCCCCACATATTTAGAGGCCGGGACTGGGGGGACCAACCCATAAAATGTGGGAGTGATGGGAAGTCCTTGTATATTTAGAGGTTGGAACTGGGTGAAACAGGGGGTCTCCAAATGTTCTAAATGGCCAGTTTACTGACCTTCAGACTTTAGAGGGGCCAGACTGTGGCTATCGGGGGTAGAAAAGGTCCCCGACATCAGTGGGGAGAAAACAATGCCCCATCTTCCCCCCCCCCTTCTCTTTTGAGTGAGAAACATAGGGAACCATCCCTTTTCGATTAATGCCCCAAACTAGAACAGTGCGACACCAATTTACCCTCACGTTACAATTAAGTGGATATGGTTTGATCCATCTCGGTGAACGCAGCAGTTCCTTGATTTATCACATAATAGTGGCAGCGCAGGAATAACTACCCCATTATAATGCCCCATCTTTGGTGTCAGTGGATGAAATATTGTCCCAAGGGCTGGATAAAAGCAAGCAAAGGGCCACATCTGACCTCCGGGCTGAGGTTTGGAGACCACTGGACTAACCCATAAAAGTGGGTGTGATGGGCAGTCATTGCATATTAAAAAGCTGGAACTGGGTGGGACTAACCAATAATGTGGGAGTGATGGGAAGTCCTTGCATATTTAGAGGCCGGGACTGGGTGGGACTAACCCAGGGGTCTCCAAACCTTCTAAACAAATGGCCAGTTTACTATCCTTCAGATTTTAGAGGGGCCGGACTGTGGCCATTGGAAGTAGAAAAGGTCCCCGAAAATCAGTGAGAAGGAAACAATGCCCCATCTTTGGTGTCAGTGGCAAGCAAGCAAAGGGCCACATCTGGCCCCTGGGATTCCTTGCATATTTAGAGGCCGGGACTGGGTGGGACTAACCAATAATATGGGAGTGATGGGAAGTCCCCACATATTTAGAGGAGGGGACTGGGTGGGACTGACCCATAAAGTGGGTGTTATGGGAAGTCCCCACATATTTAGAGGAGGGGCCTGGGTGGGACTAACCAATAATATGGGAGTGATGGGAAGTCCCCACATATTTAGAGGAGGGGACTGGGTGGGACTAACCAATAATATGGGAGTGATGGGAAGTCCCCACATATTTAGAGGAGGGGACTGGATGGGACCGATCCATAAAGTGGGTGTTATGGGAAGTCCCCACATATTTAGAGGCCAGGACTGGGTGGGACCGATCCATAAAGCGGGTGTTATGGGAAGTCCTTGCATGTTTAGAGACCGGGACTGGGTGGGACACACCCATCAAGTGGGTGTCATGGGTGGTCTCCACATATTTTGAGGTGGGAAGCAGGTGGGACTAACCCATAAAGTGGGTGTTATGGGAAGTCCCCACATATTTAGAGGAGGGGACTGGGTGGAACTGACCCATAAAGTGGGAGTGAAGGGCAGTCCTTGCATATTTAGAGGCCGGGACTGGGTGGGACCAACCCATAAAGGGGGTGTGATGGGATGTTCTTGCATATTTAGGGGCCAGAACTGGGTGGGACTAACCCATTAATTGGGTGTGAAGGTGGAGTCCTTGCCGGGACTGTGAGAGACCAACCTATAAACCTTATCTTTCTTATTGGCTTTAGCAGCACCATGGGACAGGAAACAAAGTGTCCTCTGGGAGGACGGAGAGAAGATACAATGATGCAGATTTCCCATTTAGTTACATTGTGAGAACATTTCCCAGGCAGGTCGCCCCCCCCCCCCCCCCCGTTCCTCTCCTTCAGTAATAAGATTGGAGGTTCTCTTTATATATAATCTACATAAGTTCATCACAGCAGTGGATATGGAAATGGCGGACGCGCCCCCCCCCCCCATCCCGCTTATCATGTGACGGTAATTGTATAATGGCCTTCCGTCTGAGGAGCGCGCGCTGCGAGGAGTGCTGAGCTATACTGGGAGCGCTAATCTATGTATCCAGGACACCGGAAAAGTCTATTCCCCCCGACATGGCGTTCATTAATCTCCACCGCGCAGCAGGACGCTACGGCGACATTCCACGCCACAATATCGGAGGAGGTCTTATGTAACAATACACCGCGCAGACCCAACGTAGCGCCGAATATACCGCAGACCGAGGGGACGGCGCCAATAACCCAATACCCTGTAAAATATCTGGGTGTCCTATATACAGAATTGTAATTCATTTATATCGCTGACATATACCGCAGTGCTGTACAGAGATCACTGAGCCAATCACATCAGTCTCTGTACAGAGGAGCTTACACTCTAATGTCCCCTCCCCCCACAGTCACATCAGTCTCTGTACAGAGGAGCTTACACTCTAATGTCCCCTCCCCCCACAGTCACATCAGTCTCTGTACAGAGGAGCTTACACTCTAATGTCCCCTCCCCCACAG
Source organism: Lithobates pipiens (assembly GCF_037356315.1). NCBI lineage: Eukaryota > Metazoa > Chordata > Amphibia > Anura > Ranidae > Lithobates > Lithobates pipiens. The sequence goes on along the minus strand of NW_027507786.1, from coordinate 20,266,191 downwards.
CCACATCAGTTTCTGTACAGAGAAGCTTACACTCTAATGTCCCCCCCCCCCACAGTCATATCAGTCTCTGTACAGAGGAGCTTACACTCTAATGTCCCCTCCCCCACAGTCATATCAGTCTCTGTACAGAGGAGCTTACACTCTAATGTCCCCTCCCCCACAGTCACATCAGTCTCTGTACAGAGGAGCTTACACTCTAATGTCCCCTCCCCCACAGTCACATCAGTCTCTGTACAGAGGAGCTACCACTCTAATGTCCCCTCCCCCCCACAGTCACATCAGTCTCTGTACCAGAGGAGCTTACACTCTAATGTCCCCTCCCCCACAGTCACATCAGTCTCTGTACAGAGGAGCTTACACTCTAATGTCCCCTCCCCCCCACAGTCACATCAGTCTCTGTACAGAGGAGCTTACACTCTAATGTCCCCTCCCCCCCACAGTCACATCCGTCTCTGTACAGAGGAGCATACACTTTAATGTCCCCTCCCCCCACATTCACATCAGTCTCTGTACAGAGGAGCTTACACTCTAATGTCCCTTCCCCCCACAGTCACATCAGTCTCTGTACAGAGGAGCTTACACTCTAATGTCCCCTCCCCCCACATTCACATCAGTCTCTGTACATAGGAGCTTACACTCTAATGTCCCCTCACCCACAGTCACATCAGTCTCTGTACAGAGGAGCTTACACTCTAATTTCCCCTCCCCCACAGTCACATCAGTCTCTGTACCAGAGGAGCTTACACTCTAATGTCCCCTCCCCCACAGTCACATCATTCTCTGTACAGAGGAGCTTACACTCTAATGTCCCCCCCCACAGCCACATCAGTCTCTGTACAGAGGAGCTTACACTCTAATGTCCCCTCCCCCCACAGTCACATCAGTCTCTGTACAGAGGAGCTTACACTCTAATGTCCCCTCCCCCACAGTCACATCAGTCTCTGTACAGAGGAGCTTACACTCTACTGTCCCCTCCCCCCACAGTCACATCAGTCTCTGTACAGAGGAGCTTACACTCTAATGTCCCCTCCCCCCAGTGGCGGAACTACCGCCATAGCAACACATGCGGGCGCTATGGGGCCCGCAGTCAAGTGGGGCCCGGTGAGGATAGGCTCCGTGGCTCCGCGGGAGATAGCGGGTGAGAGCGGGCTGTCCGCGGGTGGTCCGCGGGCGGCCCGCGGCTCCGCGGGTGGTCCGCGGGCGGCCCGCGGCTCCCCGGGTGGTCCGCGGGCGGCCGCGGGTAGTCCGCGGCTCCGCGGGTGGTCCGCGGGCGGCCCGCGGGTAGTCAGCGGCTCCGCGGGTGGTCCGCGGGCGGCCCGCGGCTCCGCGGGTGGTCCGCGGGCGGCCGCGGGTAGTCCGCGGCTCCGCGGGTGGTCCGCGGGCGGCCCGCGGGTAGTCAGCGGCTCCGCGGGTGGTCCGCGAGCGGCTCCGCGGGTGATAGTGGGACTGGGAGGCAGATGAGAGTGGGCATGAGTGGGCTGGCCAATCAGGGAGCTGACGGGCGGGGGAGCATAGAGATGACATCATCTCTCGCTGCCCTCTCATCCCTGTAGTGCAGTTCCCCCTCACTGTGCAGGCAGCCAGGAAGCAGAGAGATGACATTATCTCTCTGCTGCCTGACTGATAATCTGCTGCCTAACTCTGTGACACAGCAGGAAAGTGGCAGAGCAAGTGACAATCCATAATGTGTGGCAGGCGACGTGGCAAGTGACAACCCGGGACGTGGCAAGTGACAATCCGTAACGTGTGGCAGGTGACATGGCAAGTGACAATCCATAATGTGTGGCAGGCGACGTGGCAAGTGACAACCCGGGACGTGGCAAGTGACAATCCGTAACGTGTGGCAGGTGACATGGCAAGTGACAATCCATAATGTGTGGCAGGCGACGTGGCAAGTGACAACCCGGGACGTGGCAAGTGACAATCCGTAACGTGTGGCAGGTGACATGGCAAGTGACAACCTGGATGTGGCAAGTGACAATCCGTAACATGTGGCAGGTGATGTGGCAAGTGAAAATCCATGACATGGCAAATGACAATCCATAATGTGTGGCAGGCAACGTGGCAAGTGACAACCAGGGACGTGGCAAGTGACAATCCGTAACGTGTGGCAGGTGACATGGCAAGGGACAACCTGGATGTGGCAAGTGACAATCCGTAACATGTGGCAGGTGACGTGGCAAGTGAAAATCCGGGACGTGCAAGTGACAATCCATAATGTGTGGCAAGTGACAATCTAGGATGTGGTAAGTGACAATCTGTAATGTGTGGCAATCTAGGACGTGGCAAGTAACAATCCGTAATGTGTGGCAGGTGACGTGGCAAGTGACAACCTGGATGTGGCAAGTGACAATCCGTAACATGTGGCAGGTGACGTGGCAAGTGAAAATCCGTGACGTGACAATCCGTAATGTGTGGCAGGTGACATGGCAAGTGACAATCCGTAATGTGTGGCAGGTGACGTGGCAAGTGACAACCCGAGACGTGGCAAGTGACAATCTAGGACATGGCAAGTGACAATCCGTAATGTGTGGCAGGTAACGTGGCAAGTGACAATCCGGGACGTGGCAAGTGGACAATCCGCAACATGTGGCAGGTGACATTCTGCAAAGTGTGACAAGTGACAATCTGCATCTGGTGGCAGGCGACGTGGCAAGTGGACAATCCGCAATGTGTAGCAGGTGATGTGACAAGTGACAATCCTTAATGTGTGGCAAGTGACAATCCAGGACGTGGCAAGTGACAATCCATAATGTGTGGCAAGTGACGTGGCAAGTGACAATCCAGGACGTGGCAAGTGACAATCCATAATGTGTGGCAAGTGACAATCCAGGATGTGGCAAGTGACAATCCATAATGTGTGGCAGGTGACTTGGCAAGTGACAATCTGGGATGTGGCAAGTGGACAATCCGCAACATGTGGTAGGTGACATTCCGCAACGTTTGACAAGTTACAATCTGCATCTGGTGGCAGGCGATGATGGCAAGTGACACGCTCAGGGATCCCACTGATTTTGCATTATGGTGAGTTGAACTATTTCATTTTATATAACAGAACAGAAATTGGTTAAAAGGCCTGGAGGTCAGCAATGTGTTCCCTTCAGGGGCTGCATACAGTATACTGCATACTTTGTTGTTCAAAATTAATATAAGCTGTTGCCTGGGTACTGTGCCACATGGATGTGGTAGTCTGTTTAATAGCATTAGTTCATTTTTTTTTGGTGGGGGGGGGGGGGGGCCCATACAACATTTTGCTATGGGGCCCTGTGATCTCTAGTTACGCCCCTGCCTCCCCCACAGTCACATCAGTCTCTGTACAGAGGAGCTTACACTCTACTGTCCCCTCCCCCCACAGTCACATCAGTCTCTGTACAGAGGAGCTTACACTCTACTGTCCCCTCCCCCCACAGTCACATCAGTCTCTGTACAGAGGAGCTTACCATTATTATTATACATTTATATAGCTCTGACATATACCGCAGCGCTGTACAGAGATCATTGAGCCAATCACATCAGTCTCCACCATGAAGGCTCAATAGCCCCCTGTCTAGAGCGCCATCCTCAGGACATGACGGTAGGTGGATGTTTGTGTATGAATAGAGCTGGGGGCCCTATAGGGGGGAGGGGTTGATTTTTTTATATACTCTTCCTATAAGTCCATCCTATAGGTGACTCACAATGTCGTCGTCCCCCCCCCCCCCGAGCGTCCCATATTGTGTCACGATTCCATCGCCCCCCCCCCCCCCCCCCCCGGCTCGCTCAGCACCAAATATACATCCGCTCGGCAGCGTTCCTAACCGTCAAATTATCCCCGTATCCTAATCTTTCCAAAAATATATTTAATGAGAATCTAATGGTTGCCATAGCGATCAACTTTATTTTCCATTGAAATGCTGAAATCTGCATACGTGCCGCGGAGCCGAAATCCTGGGGGAGCGGCGACGCGCGGAGACGCTATTTTGAGGTTAATATGTTTGAAGGGAAGAATTAATCAGCGCCGATTCCCGCGAATCAAATGTTTTGTACATGGAATTATTTGGGGGCGATTTTTAGGGTGAGAAGCTTTGTATAGCGAAATTCTGATGACAGGTGAACTACAAATCCCAGCATGGTGTGCAACTGTGGGGGAGGGGACATTAGAGTGTAAGCTCCTCTGGTACAGAGACTGATGTGACTGTGGGGGAGGGGACATTAGAGTGTAAGCTCCTCTGTACAGAGACTGATGTGACTGTGGGGGGAGGGGACATTAGAGTGTAAGCTCCTCTGTACAGAGACTGATGTGACTGTGGGGGAGGGGACATTAGAGTGTAAGCTCCTCTGTACAGAGACTGATGTGACTGGGGGGGAGGGGACATTAGAGTGTAAGCTCCTCTGTACAGAGACTGATGTGACTGTGGGGGGAGGGGACATTAGAGTGTAAGCTCCTCTGTACAGAGACTGATGTGACTGTGGGGGGGAGGGGACATTAGAGTGTAAGCTCCTCTGCTCCAGAGACTGATGTGACTGTGGGGGGAGGGGACATTAGAGTGTAAGCTCCTCTGTACAGAGACTGATGTGACTGTGGGGGAGGGGACATTAGAGTGTAAGCTCCTCTGACTGATGTAACTATTATACATGAGAGGTGGTCACGTGACCGGACTGAACATGAATCTGATTATTCGGCTCCCCTGAGTTTGCCCAGCGGGACCCAGAAGGTGAACAGAAGTGGAACTTAATTACCCTCTGCCCACCGGCGTGGCGGGGCTAATCATCGAGCGTTGGGGGCAGTTACAGAAAGCGCTAATGATTTCTCCCCCTGAGGTTAATAAATTTCCCTTGCAGATCAATTTGTTCCCGGTAGAGAGCTCGGAAATAAACAGTTATGGCGCGGTATTAATGGAGACTGTCGTTCTTGCGCGATCGGTGATTTAATGCCATGATTAGCAGCTCATAAACAATTTAAAATACAAGTCTAATTAGTTTTTTTGGAAGTAAAATGGGGGTTCGGCTTCGCCGTTATGTTTTACTTTTTCCAGCGGCACACTTTTTAATTAAATCTGAATGTCACAATAAATTTTAAGTGTTTTATTACTGGTGCTGCTTACACAGCTATGCAGGCGAGCGCGCTTTATGGCGGTGGACGGCGTGGAAGGTGCTGGGAAAAAAAAGTAGACATTTTTCTTCTGCGTCTGGAAAGGACAATGCAGATTTGAGCCATATTTTGCTGTGGGGTGGCTGAACCTCCCACCCCCTCCACCCAGTGCCCCATAACCTTTAAATCTGACAAACCCCATACCCTCCCCCTGTAACTGCACACCTCCATTAAGCATTCACAATCTAGAGTTAGAGATGAGCAAACTCAGTGAATAAATTCACATCTGACCCTTTGAGAGCTGATGTGCTGTATGTGGACCCCTTGAGTTCATGTGTTGTTACGGTACTCTCAGGTATCCCTGCCAGAACTTCCAATGGTACTTGCCTGCCAGTTGGCCGTTTGTTGCCAACCCAGGCTGACCCGACTACTCTCTTGCTTGCTGCCTGCTTAGACCTCTGCTCAGAGCTTAATACCTGCCAAGACTTCTGCTCCGGCCTGACTACGACCTTGCTTGCTGCCAGCCTAGACCCCTGTGTTGACCTGACTATGACCTTGAGGGCTGCCTGCCTAGAACCCTGTGTGGACCTGACTATGACCTTGGGGGCTGCCTGCCTAGACCCCTGTGTGGACCTGACTATGACCTTGAGGGCTGCCTGCCTAGACCCCTGTGTGGACCTGACTATGACCTTGAGGGCTGCCTGCCTAGACCCCTGTGTGGACCTGACTATGACCTTGAGGGCTGCCTGCCTAGACCCCTGTGTGGACCTGACTATGACCTTGCTTGCTGCCTGTCAAGATCTCTGCTTGGACCAGACTATGGTCTTGCTTGCAGTATGCCTAGACCTCTGCATGATATGTACTACGCTCTTGCTTTTTCCCTGCCTTAACCTCCACTCGGACTCAACTATGCCTTTACTTTAATTATGGCCTTGCCTGATGTATGCCTAGACCTCTGCTTGGACCTGACTATGCCTTTACTTTACCTATGCCCTTGCTTGATGTAGGCCTAGACCTCTGCTGGGACCTGACTATGCCTTTGCTTGCTGCCTGCCTAGACGTCTGTTCAGACCTGGCTGCTCACTTGATGCCTACCCTAGACCTGTACACAGAACTGACTACACTCTTGCTTGCTGCCTGCCTAGACCTCTGGTTGGACCTGACTATGCTCTTGCTTGCTGCATGTCCAGACTCATCCAGGACCTAACTACTCTCTCATCTGACTGCTGCCTCAACCTCTGCTTGTAGTTTCCACAGCATAGCTTGTCCATTCCAGCCACCCATTTGTTGAGATGATCCGAGGCCTTGAATCTGGGACTCAATCTGGGACTCCCAGTTCGAAGGCCACTCTAAACTCCTTCATATAGCTTACATACAGCAGCCATCATTAAGATTTCAACCTGTCCCAGAAGTCTGTCGAGGTCAATAGAGGTCTGTAGAGGTCAGTAGATGTCTGTAGAGGTTGGTAGAGATCTGTAGAAATCTGTGGTTTTTTAGATGTCTGTAGAGGTCTATAGATATCTGTAGTATTTGGTAGATGTCTGTAGAGGTTGGTAGATGTCTGTAGAGGTTGGTAGATGTCTGTAAATGTCTTTAGAGGTCTATAGATATCTGTAGTATTTGGTAGATGTCTGTAGAGGTTGGTAGAGGTCTGTAGAGGTTGGTAGATGTCTGTAGAGGTTGGTAGATGTCTGTAGAGGTTGGTAGAGGTCTGTAGAGGTTGGTAGATGTCTGTAGAGGTTGGTAGAGGTCTGTAGAGGTAGATGTCTGTAGAGGTTGGTAGATGTCTGTAGAGGTTGGTAGAGGTCTGTAGAGGTTGGTAGATGTCTGTAGAGGTTGGTAGAGGTCTGTAGAGGTTGGTAGAGCTCTGTAGAGGTTGGTAGAGCTCTGTAGAGGTTGGTAGATGTCTGCAGATGTCTGAAGAGGTCTGTAGAGGTTGGTAGAGGTCTGTAGAGGTCTGTAGAGGTTGGTAGAGGTCTGTAGAGGTTGGTAGAGCTCTGTAGAGGTTGGTAGATGTCTGCAGATGTCTGAAGAGGTCTGTAGAAGTCTGTAAATGTCTTTAGAGGTCTGTTGATATCTGTAGAGGTTTGTAGAAGTCTGAAGATGTCTGTAGATGTCTGTATGAGGTTGGTAGATGTCTGTAGAGGTTGGTAGAGGTCTGTAGAGGTTGGTAGAGGTCTGTAGAGGTTGGTAGAGGTCTGTAGAGGTTGGTAGATGTCTGTAGAGGTTGGTAGAGGTCTGTAGAGGTTGGTAGAGCTCTGTAGAGGTTGGTAGAGGTCTGTAGAGGTTGGTAGAGGTCTGTAGAGGTTGGTAGAAGTCTGTAGAGGTTGGTAGATGTCTGTAGAGGTTGGTAGAGGTCTGTAGAGGTTGGTAGAGGTCTGTAGAGGTTGGTAGATGTCTGTAGAGGTTGGTAGAGGTCTGTAGAGGTTGGTAGAGCTCTGTAGAGGTTGGTAGATGTCTGCAGATGTCTGAAGAGGTCTGTAGAGGTTGGTAGAGGTCTGCAGAGGTTGGTAGAGGTCTGTAGAGGTTGGTAGAGCTCTGTAGAGGTTGGCAGATGTCTGCAGATGTCTGAAGAGGTCTGTAGAAGTCTGTAAATGTCTTTAGAGGTCTGTTGATATCTGTAGAGGTTTGTAGAAGTCTGAAAATGTCTGTAGATGTCTGTATGAGGTTGGTAGATATCTGTATAGGTTGATGGATGTCTGGAGATATCTGTAGACATTTATAGAGGACTGTGGAGATCTTTGCTGGTCACCAGGACAAAAGTGTGTTTGTAATAATATATTGTTCAGGGTTAAACTTGTTAAGTGGAGGTCAGACCCATCAGAGTAGCGGAGGTCAGGAAGCAGCAGAGGTCAGACTATGAGAGGTCAGCTTATGGCCTTATTATAAAGATACAAGTCCATGGAGCTCCATCGTGTTCCTTCCCGGAAAACAGACTGCGCTAATCATGCTCACAACTCGCCGATTCCTTCCCTCACTACTCTATCTGTAAACACCGTTGTATCATTACAAGATTTCATATAAACGAGTCCCAAGTGTGCAGATTTCAGAGTTTGACAATAAATATTATAACCGTGTATGAAAATCACCAGCAAAATGTTCACATTAGGAATAAGAAATACACAGAGTGTCGGATTATTATAAAGAGCTGAATGGACAGGGCACAGCTTTTCCATCAATTACAATGGTCATCAACAGAGGTCTGTATTCCGGGAGAGAGAGAAATGGTCCAGGAAATACAAGAGGCTGCGCAGAGACAGCGGTGTAACAGAGATGCTTAGCCTGCTCTGCAGTCCCCGGGTGACGCAGGATGCTCTGAGGTCACTGGGTGACATAGGAAGTTCAGGGGTCACTGAAGAAACTGGAGAGGAAAGAGCGCAGGGGTCACTGGAGACACTGGAGAGGAAAGAGCGCTGGGGTCACTGGAGACACTGGAGAGGAAAGAGCGCTGGGGTCACTGGAGAGGAAAGAGCGCAGGGGTCACTGGAGACACTGGAGAGGAAACAGCGCATGGGTCACTGGAGAGGAAAGAGCGCTGGGGTCACTGGAGAGGAAAGAGCGCAGGGGTCACTGGAGAGGAGACAGCGCATGGGTCACTGGAGAGGAAAGAGCGCTGGGATCACTGGAGAGGAAAGAGCGCAGGGGTCACTGGAGAGGAAAGAGCGCAGGGGTCACTGGAGACACTGGAGAGGAAAGAGCGCAGGGGTCACTGGAGAGGAAACAGCGCAGGGGTCACTGGAGAGGAAAGAGCGCTGGGGTCACTGGAGAGGAAGGAGCGCAGGGGTCACTGGAGACACTGGAGAGGAAAGAGCGCAGGGGTCACTGGAGAGGAAAGGGCGCAGGGGTCACTGGAGAGGAAAGAGCGCAGGGGTCACTGGAGACACTGGAGAGGAAACAGCGCAGGGGTCACTGGAGAGGAAACAGCGCAGGGGTCACTGGAGAGGAAAGGGCGCAGGGGTCACTGCAGAGGAAAGGGCGCAGGGGTCACTGCAGAGGAAAGAGCGCTGGGGTCACTGGAGACACTGGAGAGGAAAGAGCGCAGGGGTCACTGGAGAGGAAAGAGCGCTGGGGTCACTGGAGAGGAAAGAGCGCTGGGGTCACTGGAGACACTGGAGAGGAAACAGCGCAGGGGTCACTGGAGACACTGGAGAGGAAAGCGCGCCGGGGTCACTGGAGACACTGGAGAGAAAAGAGCGCAGGGGTCACTGGAGACACTGGAGAGGAAATCGTGCCAGGGTCACTGGAGACACTGGAGAGGAAAGAGTGCCAGGGTCACTGGAGACACTGGAGAGGAAAGAGTGCCAGGGTCACTGGAGACACTGGAGAGGAAAGAGCGCCGGGGTCACTGGAGACACTGGAGAGGAAAGAGCGCCGGGGTCACTGGAGACGAAAGAGCGCTGGGGTCACTGGAGAGGAAAGAGCGCTGGGGTCACTGGAGACACTGGAGAGGAAACAGCGCAGGGGTCACTGGAGAGGAAAGCGTGCCGGGGTTACTGGAGACACTGGAGAGAAAAGAGCGCAGGGGTCACTGGAGACACTGGAGAGGAAAGCGTGCCGGGGTCACTGGAGACACTGGAGAGGAAAGAGTGCCAGGGTCACTGGAGACACTGGAGAGGAAAGAGCGCCGGGGTCACTGGAGACACTGGAGAGGAAAGAGCACCGGGGTCACTGGAGACACTGGAGAGGAAAGAGCACCGGGGGTCACTGGAGACACTGGAGAGGAAAGAGCGCCGGGGTCACTGGAGATTCAGGAACAAGATGCCCATTGGTGAGGTCGGGCGCTGACACTGAGCTCACCATTGGTTTTCCAGCAGCACCTTAATGCTGGTGCGACATGAGTGTGTGAATCACAAGACCGACTGAACAGAATTACTATTGTGTGTTTATCAACTATGAGCCTGGAGTTCAGCTCCAGCAAACTTCGTAATGCAGTGAGACCATTAGAGGACTACCCCTTTAAGATCTAAACGATAAATAAATCGAACAACCAATCACGTGGGAGGAGGGAAGCCGCACAAGGTCAATTCTCCTATTTTAAGTTATTAAAGTAGAAGAAAAAAGAAAATTAATTACTTTAAAAAGCTTCAACAAGACAATTTAATTTGCACTTTCGCCGGGGCGGCGTCGGTGGCGAATTTCTTCTCCTCATCCAATCTCACAATTAAACGGCCAGCGCACTTCTCGCCGCCCAATGACGGATAGCAATTAAGATAACAGCTGGACTCTTTTCTTTATAAAATGGATTAAAATATATTCTGATGTACTTAAGTCCCATAACCTAATTTGCTAATGTGCACATCTGTTTTCCAGCAGACAGGACGCCATATTGCCGCCAGAAGAGCGGAGAGGGTAATGGCGCCCGCCCGGGGTGTCCTCTGTCTGCCACTTAAAGGGACGCCACCACCTTCACGTGTCCGATGAGAAGAGCTGACTCCGCTAAAGACCTTTACAAGTGACATCACCGCGCTGGCTACACCCACTCTGAGCTAATTTACATAAGTACCTCCCCTTTCGCACCCATCAAATTACCGGCCAGCCACAGCCACCACAAGCCTGAGCTTTCAGCTGATGTGCAGCAAATCTACATAGAAACAAATTTCTGCTCATTACAATTGCTGAAGACAAAGCCTGCCCTGAACCAAGGCGGAGTTCTACTTTATTATAATTTATCCATTCTATGAACTTCTCTACAGATTCCAGAAAGACTCCAAAGTCCCGATTAGATCAAATTGTTGTTCCAAGATAGATAGCACGATCGATAGATATTTCACGGATGGGTTGATTGATTTTCATAGATAATAGAGTGATATGTAGATATTTTATATAATTGATAATCATATAGATAATAGATAGATAGATATTTACATAGATAGATCCATAATCAATGTTCTTTTAATAGATATCCAAGATAGTAGTTTGATAAATAGATATTTATATAGATCAAAAGATAGATAGATAGATAGATGGATAGATACATAGATAGAGTGATAAATGGATATTTAAATAGACCAATAGATTGATCAGTTGATTGATAGATAATCATGTATACCAATAGATTGATAAGTAAATATTTACATAGATAGATCCATAAGCAATGTTTTTTAATAGATATAACTATTGTAGTCGTTTGATAAATAAATGTTTAAATATACCAGAAGATTGACCAATAGATAGATAATATTCATGATAGATCGATAGATTTGATGAATAATGATCAATTTTAATCTAGATAATAGAGTCATACATTGATATTTAAATAGACCAATAGGTCGATTGGTTGATTGATAATCATATAGATAATCGATTGATAAGTAGATATTTGCATAGATAGATTAGATCCATAATTTATGGATATTAATAGCTATTCATCTAGATAGCATTTTGATAAATATATAAAAATAGACATTAATAGATATATAATATACATGATAGATAGATAGATAGATAGATATATTTAAAAAGAAAGATGATAGATAATATAAATGATCAGTGGCGTCGCTAGGGGGTGGCTATAGCCAAGAGTCTCTGCAGGGGCCCCCAAGGGGAGGGGAGGCTCTCTGGGGACCCTGGTGTAAGTGAGGGGCTCTCTGGGGACCCCAATGTAAGGGGGGCTCTCTGGGAACCCTGATCTAAGTGGGGGGGCTCTCTGGGGACCCTGATGTAAGGGAGAGGCTCCCTGGAGACCCTCATGCAAGGCAGGGGGCTCTCTGGGGACCCTGATGTAAGGGGGGCTCTCTGGAGACCCTGATGTAAGGAAGAGGCTCTCTGGGGACCCTGATGTAAGGGGGAGGCTCCCTGGAGACCCTCATGCAAAGCAGGGGGCTCTCTGGGTACCCTGATGTAAGGGGGGCTCTCTGGAGACCCTGATGTAAGGGGAAGGCTCTCTGGAGGCCCTGATATTAAGGGGGGGGGGGCTCTCTGGGGACCCTGATGCAAGGAGGGGTTCTATGGGAACCGTGATGCAAGGAGGGGCTCTCCGGGGACCCTGATGCAAGGAGGGGCTCTCTGGGGACCCTGATGTAAGTGGGGGGGGGGCTCTCTGGAGAGCCTGATGTAAGGGGGAGGCTCTCTGGAGACCCTGATGTAAGGGTGGCTCTCTGGAGACCCTGATGTAAGGGGGGCTCTCTGGAGACCCTGATGCAAAGTGGGGGGCAATGTACAGTCTGATCACCCTGATGCAAAGCGGGGGGCTCTCTGGGGACCCTGATGTAAGGAGGGGCTCTCTGGGAACCCTAATACAAGTGGGGGGCTCTCTGGGGATATACACAGACGTACATGTATATTGCTGTATATACATGTGTATTCCCACCCAAGCGTATGACTTTCTTTATCATGCTGCTATGGGCTCTAGCCCCAGATAGATAGATGGATGATGAATAATGATCGATTAATATCTAGATAATAGAGTCATACATTGATATTTAAATAGACCAATAGATCGATCAGCTGATTTATAACCATATAGATAATAGATTGATAAGCAAATATTTACATAGATAGATAGATTAGATCCGGAATTTATGGATTTTAATAGCTATTCATCTAGGTAGTGTTTTGATAAATAGATATTTAAATAGAAAAAAGATACATTAATAGATATATAATATACATGATAGACAGTCAGACAGACAGACAGACAGACAGACAGACAGGCATGGAATGAATGATAATGATAGATTTTCATCTAGATAATAATATGATAAATAGAAATTTAATAGATCAAAAGAAATATTGATAGATAATCATATAGATCGATGGATGGATGGACAGTCTCTGGGTATATTCCCGTATAGGAGGAGGAGGGACTCCGCTGGTTGCCATGGACAGCGGTGGTTGGCGTCGCTCTTCCGGAGTCGCTCGCTGTTCTCCGGATCTTTCTATCAATGTCTTATCTGGGATTTGATCGCCTTCCTGGCTGGGGGGGGTTGGGGGAGGGGCGGAACGCAGATTGATGAGCTGAGGCCAGGACGAGATTTAGGAGGAAGTAATTAGGGATGTATTGATCGGGATCAGCTCATCATCCCGGATGAAGTTGATAAATATACATTAGAGGCCGCAACACACAGCCGGACACTCTACTGAGCCCCACAATTACCGCCCCACAGGAGGGACACTATACACCCAATCCTATATACTCCAGGTGTATATATATATCTGCAGTGTGCGCTACTACACTCTGTATTTATATCTCTACAAAAGTGCAATATTACCGATATTACACTCCATCAATAAATCCGGACATGTCACAATATACAGCAACAGAAAATTGTCACCTTTTATCATTAAAAAGTCGTCCATGATCTCCAGACAGTGACTGTGCCCAGGCTGAGATGATATCATCAGTCTGCTGCGGGAAGGAGGAAGCATTTCCTCAGTCTCCCCTCCGTCAGTGATCAGACTGTACATTGTAGCTTTGTAGAAGGAGGAGGAGTCATTTCCTCAGTCCACCCCCCCCCCCACTGATCAGACTGTACATTGTAACTTTGTAGAAGGAGGAGGAGGCGTTTCCTCAGTCTCCCCTCCCCCAGTGATCGGACTGTACATTGTAACTTTGTAGAAGGAGGAGGAGGCATTTCCTCAGTCTCCCCTCCCCCAGTGATCGGACTGTACATTGTAACTTTGTAGAAGGAGGATGAGGAGGCGTTTCCTCAGTCTCCCCTCCCCCAGTGATCGGACTGTACATTGTAACGTTGTAGAAGGAGGAGGGGTAATTTCCTCAGTCTCCCCTCGCCCAGTGATCAGACTGTACATGGTAACTTTGGTTGATAGGGATAATGTCACCTCTGGCTTTAAAATGAGCCATTTAAATAAGTTGTTCCTGTTGCCGGCCCCAATGACGGGGCAGCGGTGAGAACATTGTATTAGCGTGGCGCTGAGATTGTGAGCTTGGCGTTGGTGGTACAGGTCGCGCGTTCCATAGGCGGGGCCTTGGGGGGAGTCAGGGCTTGGCGTTGGCGGTACAGGTCGTGCGTTCCATAGGCGGGGCCTTGGGTGAAGTCAAGGCTTAGCGTTGGCGGTACAGGTCGCACGTTCTATAGGCGGGGCCTTGGGGGGAGTCAGGGCTTGGCGTTGGCGGTACAGGTCGCGCGTTCCATAGGCGGGGCCTTGGGGGGAGTCAGGGCTCGGCATTGGCGGTACAGGTCGCGCGTTCCATAGGCGGGGCCTTGGGGGGAGTCAGGGCTTGGCGTTGGCGATACAGGTCGCGCGTTCCGTAGGCGGGGCCTTGGGTGAAGTCAAGGCTTGGCGTTGGCGGTACAGGTCGCACGTTCTATAGGCGGGGCCTTGGGGGGAGTCAGGGCTTGGCGTTGGCGGTACAGGTCGCGCGTTCCATAGGCGGGGCCTTGGGGGGAGTCAGGGCTTGGCGTTGGCGGTACAGGTCGCACGTTCTATAGGCGGGGCCTTGGGGGGAGTCAGGGCTTGGCGTTGGCGGTACAGGTCGCGCGTTCTATAGGCGGGGCCTTGGGGGGAGTCAGGGCTTGGCGTTGGCGGTACAGGCCGCGCGTTCCATAGGCGGGGCCTTGGGGGGAGTCAGGGCTTGGCATTGGCGGTACAGGTCGCGCGTTCTATAGGCGGGGCCTTGGGGGGAGTCAGGGCTTGGCGTTGGCGGTACAGGTCGCGCGTTCTATAGGCGGGGCCTTGGGGGGAGTCAGGGCTTGGCGTTGGCGGTACAGGTCGCGCGTTCTATAGGCGGGGCCTTGGGGGGAGTCAGGGCTTGGCGTTGGCGGTACAGGTCGCGCATTCCATAGGCGGGGCCTTGGGGGGAGTCAGGGCTTGGCGTTGGCGGTACAGGTCGCGTGTTCTATAGGCGGGGCCTTGGGGGGAGTCAGGGCTCGACGTTGGCGGTACAGGTTGGCGCGTTCTATAGGCGGGGCCTTGGGGGGAGTCAGGGCTTGGCGTTGGCGGTACAGGTCGCGCGTTCCATAGGCGGGGCCTTGGGTGAAGTCAAGGCTTAGCGTTGGCGGTACAGGTCGCACGTTCTATAGGCGGGGCCTTGGGGGGAGTCAGGGCTCGACGTTGGCGGTACAGGTCGCGCGTTCTATAGGCGGGGCCTTGGGGGGAGTCAGGGCTTGGCGTTGGCGGTACAGGTCGCGCGTTCTATAGGCGGGGCCTTGGGGGGAGTCAGGGCTTGGCGTTGGCGGTACAGGTCGCGCGTTCTATAGGCGGGGCCTTGGGGGGAGTCAGGGCTTGGCGTTGGCGGTACAGGTCGCGCATTCCATAGGCGGGGCCTTGGGGGGAGTCAGGGCTTGGCGTTGGCGGTACAGGTCGCGTGTTCTATAGGCGGGGCCTTGGGGGGAGTCAGGGCTCGACGTTGGCGGTACAGGTTGGCGCGTTCTATAGGCGGGGCCTTGGGGGGAGGAGTCGGGTCTCAGGGGATTCACATTTTTGGGAAGTCAGTCTAGGTTCTCGCCTGCAGCCCGGGTGCGTTTCCCAGCCTCACCTGTAGGGCGGCCCATTAATTTCACACCATGCAGTTTGCTGTGCATTTGCAGAAGCCAATTAATGACGCCGCCATGCTTCTGCTAGAGAATGGCGCATTTTCTGTGTGTATCGGGAATGAGCGCGATTTTATACGCGTTCTCGACTTGCACAGAAGTGAACCCGGATGTAGTTTGCTCAGATCTGCCACACATTTGCCAATTCCAAGCTGGCCGATGTGAAACCGTTCAACATTGCCAATCAACAGACCTGGCGAATCTGCTGCAAATGTCCGGCGGATCCTCCGATCAAAAACATCAGTACTCCTCTCCAAAACCCTCAGTCCTTATGTAAGCAGTGGAAGGAGTTATGCGGTGGGAGGAGTTATGCAAATATTAAAATAGCTTAAGGGGTGGGTGTCAGTCTGGAGGAGTGGGCGGTCTCAGGCAGGCTGTATTTGCATAGGTAACGCCCACATGTTATGCTGAGCTTTCAGGCTTGACAGAACTGAAATCCAATGAATAAAAGGGGCGGGGCCAGGGACAGTCACTCTGCAGCTCGTGTTCTTTCTGCCCCACCCCCCCCCCAGCTCAGATGAAGGGCAAGAACCAGGGACATTAGGTCTACTCTGGAGAAGTGGGCGTTTCTAGGCAGGCTGTATTTGCATAGGCAACGCCCACATGTGATGTCAAGACTCCATGATTGAAAGAACTGGCATCCAATGAATGAAAGGGCAGGACCAGGGACAGTCTGGAGAAGTGGGAGGTCCTATACAGATTGTATTTGCATAGGTAACGCCCACATGTGATTTTGAGCCTCCAGGATTGACAGAACTGAAATTCAATGAATGAAAGGGGTGGGGCCAGGGAGAGTCAGTCTGGGGCACATGTCCCTTCTGCCCCCCCTTTTGTCCCATCTCTGATGAAAGGGACAGGGCCAAGGACAGTCAGCCTGGAGCATTTGTCCCAACTCTGATAAAAGGGGAGAGCCAATGACAGTCAAGCTGGGGAGGAAAGTGCTAGATGATGCTGGACGTCCTCCAGCGAGAAAATGAGGTGGGCTGACTTGCTGAAGCTTCTAATGCACTTTGGGAAAATGGAGGGGTGTCAGTCTGGAGGAGTGGGAGGTCCTATGCAGGTTGTATTTGCATAGGTAACGCCCACATGTGATTCTTAGCCTCCAGGATTGACAGAACTGAAATCCAATTAATGAAAGGGGCGGGGCCAGGGACACTGAGTCTGGGGCACATGTCCCTTTTGCCCCCCCCCCCCCATTGTCCCAACTCTGATGAAAGGGGAGAGCCAATGACAGTCAGGCTGGGGAGGAAAGTACTAGATGATGCTGGACGTCCTCCAGCCAGAAAATGAGGTGGGCTGACTTGCTGAAGCTTCTAATGCACTTTGGGAACATCCCAACCCCTGGCCTTAGTACTCCTCTCCAAAACCCTCAGTTCCTTATGTAAGCAGTGGGAGGAGTTATGCAAATATCAAAATAGCTTAAATGGGTGGGTGTCAGCCTGGAGAAGTGGGCGTTCCTAGGCAGGCTGTATTTGCATAAGTAACGCCCACATGTGATGCTGAGCCTCCATGATCGAAAAAAAATGAAATCCAATGAATGAAAGGGGTGTGGCCAGGGACGGTCAGGTTGGGGAGGAAAGGGCTAGATGATGCTGAATGTTGTTTAGCACTCTTCCTATCCTAGGGTGACAACACTCACTCACCACACCCCTGGACAGTGTGTTAGGACTACAAAACATCTCCCCCTCCCCTCCTCTGTCTCATGAAAAGGGAGGGGGTGTTCTGTAGTCCACAGAGATAGCTGGGAACAATGTAACTGATAAATCAGCACAGGCAGAAAGCACAGGAAGGGATCCGTGGATTTCTGGCAGGATCAACGGCTTATTTATTTTGCATTTTTCAGGGCGATATCATAAAACTATTTCATTGTGATATTTATTGGATCAGAAAAGGAAAATAACAGAAGATGATTGATAAATACGCTTCAATGAGAATGCAGCGAGGGCAGTGAGACTCCCACCCAGCACAGTGGAAGCAGAACGTCCTGCAGGAAGATGTCGCCATCGGGGGCCTATAAAGACGGTTACAATGTTTCACCTATAGGCCAACGCCGGCCAATCACAGAGTTCAGATCCCGGCTCTCCTCCTTCCCGTCATCAGGAAGGTTCCCAGAGAAGTCGTCTCCCCGGAGGAATTCAGAAGCGGAACGCGTCCCGCGGAATCTGAGCCTCGCACCCCCCCCAAACGCTGCGAGCGTCAATTAACCCCCGGGTCACCGCCAGATAACAATCCGCCTCCATCTTTGTTTAATACCTTTTTCCATTAGTGAGAGACGGAGAAGAGATCGCTATCTGCCCCGAGGATCGCAAAGCATGCCGGAGCCTCCGACCCCTCTGTATACATGACGAGGATACCCTACACTGGGGTATATATACTGTATACATGACGAAAGTACCCTACACAAGGGTATATATACTGTATACATGACGAAAGTACCCTACACAGGGGTGTATATATACTGTATACATGACGAAGGTACCCTACACAGGGGTATATATACTGTATACATGACGAGGGTACCCTACACAAGGGTATATATACTGTATACATGACGAGGGTACCCTACACAAGGGTATATATACTGTATACATGACGAGGGTACCCTACACAAGGGTATATATACTGTATACATGACGAGGGTACCCTACACAGGGGTATATATACTGTATACATGACGAGGGTACCCTACACAAGGGAATATATACTGTATACATGACGAGGGTACCCTACACAAGGGTATATATACTGTATACATGACGAGGGTACCCTACACAGGGGTATATATACTGTATACATGACGAGGGTACCCTACACAGGGGTATATATACTGTATACATGACGAGGGTACCCTACACAAGGGAATATATACTGTATACATGACGAGGGTACCCTACACAAGGGTATATATACTGTATACATGACGAGGGTACCCTACACAGGGGTATATATACTGTATACATGACGAGGGTACCCTACACAAGGGAATATATACTGTATACATGACGAGGGTACCCTACACAAGGGTATATATACTGTATACATGACGAGGGTACCCTACACAGGGGTATATATACTGTATACATGACGAGGGTACCCTACACAGGGGTATATATACTGTATACATGACGAGGGTACCCTACACAAGGGAATATATACTGTATACATGACGAGGGTACCCTACACAAGGGTATATATACTGTATACATGACGAGGGTACCCTACACAGGGGTATATATACTGTATACATGACGAGGGTACCCTACACAGGGGTATATATACTGTATACATGACGAGGGTACCCTACACAAAGGTGTGTATATATACTGTATACATGACGAGGGTACCCTACACAGGGGTGTGTATATATACTGTATACATGACAAGGGTACCCTACACAAGGGTGTGTATATATACTGTATACATGACGAGGGTACCCTACACAGGGGTATATATACTGTATACATGACGAGGGTACCCTACACAGGGGTATATATACTGTATACATGATGAGGGTACCCTACACAAGGGTGTGCATATATACTGTATACATGATGAGGATACCCTACACAGGGGTATATATACTGTATACATGACGAAGGTACCCTACACAGGGGTATATATACTGTATACATGACGAAGGTACCCTACACAAGGGAATATATACTGTATACATGACGAGGGTACCCTACACAGGGGTATATATACTGTATACATGACGAGGGTACCCTACACAGGGGTATATATACTGTATACATGACGAGGGTACCCTACACAAGGGTGTGTATATATACTGTATACATGATGAGGATACCCTACACAGGGGTATATATACTGTATACATGACGAAGGTACCCTACACAGGGGTATATATACTGTATACATGACGAAGGTACCCTACACAAGGGAATATATACTGTATACATGACAAGGGTACCCTACACAGGGGTATATATACTGTATACATGACGAGGGTACCCTACACAAGGGTATATATACTGTATACATGACGAGGGTACCCTACACAAGGGTATATATACTGTATACATGACGAGGGTACCCTACACAGGGGTATATATACTGTATACATGACGAAGGTACCCTACACAGGGGTATATATACTGTATACATGACGAAGGTACCCTACACAAGGGAATATATACTGTATACATGACGAGGGTACCCTACACAGGGGTATATATACTGTATACATGACGAGGGTACCCTACACAGGGGTATATATACTGTATACATGACGAGGGTACCCTACACAAGGGTGTGTATATATACTGTATACATGATGAGGATACCCTACACAGGGGTATATATACTGTATACATGACGAAGGTACCCTACACAGGGGTATATATACTGTATACATGACGAAGGTACCCTACACAAGGGAATATATACTGTATACATGACAAGGGTACCCTACACAGGGGTATATATACTGTATACATGACGAGGGTACCCTACACAAGGGTATATATACTGTATACATGACGAGGGTACCCTACACAAGGGTATATATACTGTATACATGACGAGGGTACCCTACACAGGGGTATATATACTGTATACATGACGAGGGTACCCTACACAAGGGTATATATACTGTATACATGACGAGGGTACCCTACACAGAGGTATATATACTGTATACATGACGAGGGTACCCTACACAGGGGTATATATACTGTATACATGACAAGGGTACCCTACACAAGGGTATATATACTGTATACATGACGAGGGTACCCTACACAGGGGTATATATACTGTATACATGACGAGGGTACCCTACACAGGGGTATATATACTGTATACATGACGAGGGTACCCTACACAAGGGAATATATACTGTATACATGACGAGGGTACCCTACACAGGGGTATATATACTGTATACATGACGAGGGTACCCTACACAGGGGTATATATACTGTATACATGACGAGGGTACCCTACACAAGGGAATATATGCTGTATACATGACGAGGGTACCCTACACAAGGGTATATATACTGTATACATGACGAGGGTACCCTACACAGGGGTATATATACTGTATACATGACGAGGGTACCCTACACAGGGGTATATATACTGTATACATGACGAGGGTACCCTACACAAAGGTGTGTATATATACTGTATACATGACGAGGGTACCCTACACAGGGGTGTGTATATATACTGTATACATGACAAGGGTACCCTACACAAGGGTGTGTATATATACTGTATACATGACGAGGGTACCCTACACAGGGGTATATATACTGTATACATGACGAGGGTACCCTACACAGGGGTATATATACTGTATACATGATGAGGGTACCCTACACAAGGGTGTGCATATATACTGTATACATGATGAGGATACCCTACACAGGGGTATATATACTGTATACATGACGAAGGTACCCTACACAGGGGTATATATACTGTATACATGACGAAGGTACCCTACACAAGGGAATATATACTGTATACATGACGAGGGTACCCTACACAGGGGTATATATACTGTATACATGACGAGGGTACCCTACACAGGGGTATATATACTGTATACATGACGAGGGTACCCTACACAAGGGTGTGTATATATACTGTATACATGATGAGGATACCCTACACAGGGGTATATATACTGTATACATGACGAAGGTACCCTACACAGGGGTATATATACTGTATACATGACGAAGGTACCCTACACAAGGGAATATATACTGTATACATGACAAGGGTACCCTACACAGGGGTATATATACTGTATACATGACGAGGGTACCCTACACAAGGGTATATATACTGTATACATGACGAGGGTACCCTACACAAGGGTATATATACTGTATACATGACGAGGGTACCCTACACAGGGGTATATATACTGTATACATGACGAAGGTACCCTACACAGGGGTATATATACTGTATACATGACGAAGGTACCCTACACAAGGGAATATATACTGTATACATGACGAGGGTACCCTACACAGGGGTATATATACTGTATACATGACGAGGGTACCCTACACAGGGGTATATATACTGTATACATGACGAGGGTACCCTACACAAGGGTGTGTATATATACTGTATACATGATGAGGATACCCTACACAGGGGTATATATACTGTATACATGACGAAGGTACCCTACACAGGGGTATATATACTGTATACATGACGAAGGTACCCTACACAAGGGAATATATACTGTATACATGACAAGGGTACCCTACACAGGGGTATATATACTGTATACATGACGAGGGTACCCTACACAAGGGTATATATACTGTATACATGACGAGGGTACCCTACACAAGGGTATATATACTGTATACATGACGAGGGTACCCTACACAGGGGTATATATACTGTATACATGACGAGGGTACCCTACACAAGGGTATATATACTGTATACATGACGAGGGTACCCTACACAGAGGTATATATACTGTATACATGACGAGGGTACCCAACACAGGGGTATATATACTGTATACATGACAAGGGTACCCTACACAAGGGTATATATACTGTATACATGACGAGGGTACCCTACACAGGGGTATATATACTGTATACATGACGAGGGTACCCTACACAGGGGTATATATACTGTATACATGACGAGGGTACCCTACACAAGGGTGTGTATATATACTGTATACATGACGAGGGTACCCTACACAAGGGTGTGTATATATACTGTATACATGACGAGGGTACCCTACACAGGGGTATATATACTGTATACATGACGAGGGTACCCTACACAGGGGTATATATACTGTATACATGACGAGGGTACCCTGCACAGGAGTATATATACTGTATATATGCTGAGGGTACCCTACACAGGGGTATATATACTGTATACATGACGAGGGTACCCTACACAGGGGTATATATATATATATATATATATATATATGCTTTGGGGTGGGGCGACAGAGCCTCAACCCAAAGCACCCCCCCCCCCCCCATGTTGAGAGCATGTGACCTGGTATGGTTCCGGAAGGGGGGGTTGTCAGGAGGGTTGATCTGGCAGGCAGTGGGCGTGGCAGGACTTAAAGTAGAACTATAGGCAAAACTTTTCTTCTGGTTTTGGATAGAGTGAGGGAGGGTTATAACCCCTGTCAGATTTTTTTCTGCCATCTGTGTCCCATAGCCAAACAGGAAGTGACAGGAAATTCCTAAAAATGAAGGAAACTCTTTATAAACTCCCTACTTTATAGGGAGGGGGCACAGACAGCAATAAAAACTGACAGGGATTCTAATCCCTCTGCACTCTTATCTAAAACTAAAAAAAAAAGTTTTGCCTTTAGCTATACTTTAAATATGGATGATCCTCTGCTGCAGGCAGGAGGAGGAGTCATTTCCTCAGTCTCCCCTCCCCCAGTGATCAGACTGTACATTGTAACTTTGTAGAAGGAGGAGGAGTCATTTCCTCAGTCTCCCCTCCTCCAGTGATCAGACTGTACATTGTAACTTTGTAG
This sequence comes from Lithobates pipiens, assembly GCF_037356315.1. Classification (NCBI taxonomy): domain Eukaryota; kingdom Metazoa; phylum Chordata; class Amphibia; order Anura; family Ranidae; genus Lithobates; species Lithobates pipiens. Next base: position 20,243,099 of record NW_027507786.1, on the reverse strand, counting down.
AAGGAGGAGGAGTCATTTCCTCAGTCTCCCCTCCTCCAGTGATCAGTCTGTACATTGTAACTTTGTAGAAGGAGGAGGAGTCATTTCCTCAGTCTCCTCATCCAGTGATCAGACTGTACATTGTAACTTTGTAGAAAGAGGAGGAGTCATTTCCTCAATCTCCCCTCCCCCAGTGATCAGACTGTACATTGTAACTTTGTAGAAGGAAGAGGAGTCATTTCCTCAGTCTCCCCTCCCCCAGTGATTAGACTGTACATTGTAACTTTGTAGAAAGAGGAGGAGTCATTTCCTCAATCTCCCCTCCCCCAGTGATCAGACGGTACATTGTAACTTTGTAGAAGGGGGAGGGGTCATTTCCTCAGTCTCCCCTCCCCCACTGATCAGACTGTACATTGTAACTTTGTAGAAGGAGGAGGAGTCATTTCCTCAGTCTCCCCTCGCCCAGTGATCAGACTGTACATTGTAACTTTGTAGAAGGATCGGAAGTCATTTCCTCAGTCTCCCCTCCCCCAGTGATCAGACTGTACATTGTAACTTTGTAGAAGGATCAGAAGTCATTTCCTCAGTCTCCCCTCCCCCAGTGGTCAGACTGTACATTGTAACTTTGTAGAAGGAGGAGGAGTCATTTCCTCAGTCTCCTCATCCAGTGATCAGACTGTACATTGTAACAAGGCACAATGTGAGAGGCTGCAGCAGGGGGCTGATCTGTGTCTGACATTTGTGAACACCAATAAGAACTGCACAGAACTGACATGATTGTGCCATCTCTGAGCCGGCAGCTCAGTCCAGAAAGCAGAGCGTGACCCTGGATGATGTCTGAACAAAGATGGTGCCGTCCTTCTGGAAAGGAGATGAAGGCATTGTCGGGGGGGTTCCTCTTTGTCATAAATACCTGGAAGGGTCACACTGACACATTACCCATCATGCTGCACTCCTCTTGGCAAACATATCTGATGACAGGTCCTCCAACAATTAACCCCTAACTGACCCTCACCTAACCCCAATGTCATTTCTGACACATGGCTATGAATTGATTACACTGTATCTGACGCTCGCCGCCCTCCCCTCCCCCCGCCTATGGCCGCCATAAAACAAGGCCACACTCCCAATATCCGCCGTCCTGCTTTTTTTTTTTTTCCGTGGCGTTTCCGGCACGCGGCGTGTTATTAGCCTCGGCAAAAGACCAATATTTTGTTCAAATAAGGTGCCGGCGCAGACAACGGCGTGATTTTCAGTCTTTGAAAGAAAAAACTGCGAGTTTAATTTAAAAAAAAATAAATAAAAAATAAGAGCGAGCCAATAAGCTCGCCAAATAGCGCGGCGCGAGAGAAAATTACCCTTCTCCGGGGAGGAAAAAAAAATAAAAAATGGAAAGACTTAAGAAATTTATAAATGTAATCTCGTGGTGGAAATTAGACATCAACCCCGAGAAACAGAATAACACAAAAGAAATATTACTGTCCACTTTTTAAATCAATAGAACAGCGCTCGGCGGCGGAATTACCATGGTAACCCGAGTACAAAGAATAAAGCAATTCGTATTATATGAAAATAAAATCACAGCCCGCAGCTCCGGCTTTATTACAGCCCGTTGATAGATCACCGCCGCGGATTTATTTGAAATATTGCTTTCGAATCAATCATTTCATGAATGTACAAATTTCGCCCCGCTCGTCGGGCTGGAAGAATTTCAGCAAATAATAAAAAAAAAAAAAAAAAAAAAAAAGAATAAATATATAAAAAAATAAATAAATAAATAAATAAATAAAAGAGACATTGGAAGCCGCCGCCACTTTTTTATTTTTATTTATTTATTTATTTTTTTTTTTTTACTTAAAGAAAAGTGAATGTGTTTTTAATGAGAGCCTGAAAGCAGACGGTAAGCCAATTTTCGTGTGACCGGCGTTAAGAACATTTCGAGGCGAAGGCCGGACGAATCTAAGAGGTGCTTATTATAATCCCCATTTTTTTTTTTGTGATGCGCCGCGAGTGGAGAGGAGAGGAGGAGGGGGGGGCGGCTCTCATCTTCTCTGTCGATCCATTAAAAGAACATCAAAGGTGGAGAGAGGCGATTTGCGTAGGGAGAGGAGGAGGGGGGGGGTCATTCGCTACTATGCTGCGAAACTTATCGGGGCGCTTACGGCGCCTGAGGAGGTCACAAAGCAGCGTCATTAATTAGGTCGGGATGTACAATGAATGGGTCAAGGGGATCGACTGGTAAACGGCGTCCGTATAAATCGTCATCTGAGCGATTGACCCCCTCCCCATCCTCCGATATTCTAATCAAACTTCCGTGAAATTGACCCAAGGGATTAATTCCTTGCCACTAACGCCGATTCACTTATGTTACGTGTGTGTGTGCGCGGTGGTTTACACGTTAGTTGATCTGAAGCCATTTTTTTTGCGCATCTTGCTAAGTTAACAACGCAGCTTGTTAACAATAAAAGATATGTGATCACAGCGTGGTACTGCGGACGCCCGGGTGTCCATGTGTATGAAAACACATGTAACATACCTGATTTAAAAAAAAAAAAAAAAAAAAAAGGTCATAATGTGCATTTTTTGCGCATAGGGCAGCCCATTGATTTCAACAAAGTGCAAAGTCACACCGAAAACACACACAAAAAAAAAAAACACACGCACAAAAACACTTGCATAGGTATGACTGGAGCCTACAATTTTGTTTTTTATTTGGTTTATTTTATAGTCATTATTTTATTTTGTTTTATTTTATATTTATTACTTTATTTTTAATTTTCTTTTATTATATGTTTATTATTTTTTGCTTTGTATTACTTTATTTCTTTCGTTTTACACTTATTATTTTGTTTTGTTGTATTTTAAATCCATTAATTTATTTTACTTTATTTTATATTTTTAATTTTACATGTATTATTTTTTGCTTTATTTTATATTTATTACTTTATTTATTTCATTTTATTTTATAGTTATTGTGTTCTGTTGTATTTTTAATTCATTACTTTATTTATTTTAGATTTATTATTTTACATGCATTCTTTTTTTGCTTTATTTTATGTTTATTACTTTATTTCCTCAAATTTATTTTATAGTTATTTTGTTTTGCTGTATTTTTTAATTCATTGCTTTATCTATTTTACCTTATTTTAGATAATTTTATTTATTTTACATGCATTATTTTTTGCTTTATTTTATTACTTTATTTCCTTAATTTTATTTTATAGTTATTTTGTTTTGTTGTATTTTTAAATTCATTGCTTTATCTATTTTACCTTATTTTAGATCATTTTATTTATTTTACATGCATTATTTTTTTGCTTTACTTTATTTCCTTAATTTTATTTTATAGTTATTTTGTTTTGTTGTATTTTTAAATTCATTGCTTTATCTATTTTACCTTATTTTAGATCATTTTATTTATTTTACATGCATTATTTTTTGCTTTATTTTATTACTTTATTTCCTTAATTTTATTTTATAGTTATTTAGTTTTGTTGTATTTTAAATTCATCACTTTATTTATTTTACTTTATTTTAGATTTATTATTTTGTGTATTTTACATTTATTATTTTTGCTTCATATTATGTTTATTACTTTATTTATTTATCTTTGTTTTATATTCATTAGCTTTTTTATTTTTACTTAATGTATTTAAAACGAATAATTTTATTTTGTTTTATTTATTTAATATGTATAATTTGTTTGCTCTACTTTATATTTATTACTTTATTTATTTCTCTTTATGTTATATTTATTATTGTATTTCTATATTTATTTTACATTATTTTATATTTTTCATTTTTTTTATTTTTACAGAGAGACAGTCTGAAAGCAAACAGCTACTATATATAGATAGAAATATCTATCTATATATAGATCTCTATCTATCTATCTATCTACACATATACATATACATATATATATATATATATATATATATATATATATATATATATACACACACACACACACACACACACACACACACACACACACACACACACACACACACATATATATATATATGTATGTGTGTATATATACACATACATACACACACACACACACTATATTACCAAAAGTATTGGGACACCTCCCCTTACACACGCTTGTCACCATCTGACCCCAAATACCTTTATCTTGGTCTCATCAGACCACAGGACATGGTTCCAGTAATCCATTTCCTTAGTCTGCTTGTCTTCAGCAAACTGTTTGTGGTCTTTTCTTGTGCATCATCTTTAGAAGAGGCTTCCTTCTGGGATGACAGCCATGCAGACCAATTTGATGCAGTGTGCGGCGTATGGTCTGAGCACTGACAGGCTGACCCTCCACCCCTACAACCTCTGCAGCAATGCTGGCAGCACTCATACGTCTATTTCCCAAAGACAACCTCTGGATATGACGCTGAGCACGTGACCTCAACTTCTTTGGTGGACCATGGCGAGGCCTGTTCTGAGGGGAACCTGTCCTGTTATACCGCTGTATGGTCTTGGCCACCGTGCTGCAGATCAGTTTCAGGGTCTTGGCAATCTTCTTATAGTCTAGGCCAGTGATGGGGGAACCTTGGCACAAAAGATGTTTTGGAACTACATTTCCCATGATGCTCATGCACTCTGCAGTGTAGTTGAGCCTCATGGGAAATGTAGTTCCAAAACATCTGAGGGTGCCGAGGTTCCCCATCACTGGCCTAGGCCATCTTTATGTAGAGCAACAATTCTTATCTTCAGATCCTCAGAGAGTTCCTTGCCATGAGGTGCCATGTTGAGCTTCCAGTGACCAGTATGAGAGAGTGAGAGCGATAACACCAAATTTAACACACCTGCTCCCCATTCACACCTGAGACCTTGTAACACTAATGAGTCACATGACACCGGGGGAGGGAAAATGGCTAATTGGGGCCAATTTGCAGATTTTCCTTTAGGGGTGTACTGACTTTTGTTGCCAGCGGTTTAGACATTAATGGCTGTGTGTTGAGTTATTTTGAGGGGACAGGAAATTTACACTGTTATACAAGCTGTACACTCACTACTTTACATTGTAGACAAGTGTCATCTCTTCAGTGTTGTCACATGAAAAGAGAGAAGAAAAGATTTACACACATGTCACCGAGGGGTGTACTTACTTGTGTGAGATACTGTGTATATGCTAAAACTGATGTCTGATTTTATAGACATGTTTTATGTGAATCCTCTCCTGAGGAAGTGAGCAGCTGCTCACGAAACGCGTCGTGTTTTTAAAGATGCCTCTTTTCCAATCATGTATTTATATCGGATTGGAATTATTGTATCTGTATTTCATGTAATATGATGAGAATTGTATCCACTTTAAAAAATAAAATAAAATGTAGCGATGATGATGATGATGATGATGATTATCTTGTATTCAGCGATTACCTCATATGAAGTATCAGGGCAGATTTTAGTTTTTATATTGATGGGACGCAATTCCTTCCAATGGCATTCAAGAAGGAGGTGCAAATCCTCCCACCAACCCCAATGATGGGGCACAATTCCTCCGATTAACACCAAAGACGGGGCGTTGTCTCCCCCCTCCCCCCCAACGCCAGGACCTTTTCTACACCCAATGGCCCCAGTCTGCCCCCCCCCCCCCCCCTAAAGTCTGAAGGACAGTAAACTGACCCTTTGTTTAGAAAGTTTGGAGACCCCCTGGGTTAAGGGATCAGTTGGGGGGGGTGAAAGGCTGCATATGTGAATGAGCCCCAGTCCTCGTTCACGCTTGGAAGCACGATGGCGGGCGTCGCACTTTGTGGATTTTCATGCAACACGCATAGGTCAAAGGTCAGCCCACGGGGAAAAGTAGCTTGTGTAGCTTTTTGAGCATCACTTTTTTTTTTTTAAACGTGCTTTTTGATGGGTGCAGAAAAACACGCCATTTTACACGCATTCCCGAAAACGCTCAGGTGTGAATGAGCCCCTCAACGCCTAGGGGGGTGCCATTCAAATTGTAACTGCGCTACAACAAAGTAACGTATATTTTGTGGATTACTGCGCTATACAGTAACGAATGTAATAAATTGCGCGTCACCAAAAATGGTTCTTGTTAATGAGCCCCAATTTATACGATACGCGGCGCACAGGGCAATGCATCTTCTCAACGTCTCACACGTATTCCGAAAGGGTTTTTTTTTTTTTTTTAGAAGAAGAACCTTCGGAATATTTTATTTTAAAGCGTCCTTCTCCTTTGTTTTTTTTTTTAATTTTTTTTATTTATTTTTTAAACGTGCTTTTTGACGTGTGCGGAAAAAAACACAAAAACACACCATTTTGCGTGCATTCACGAAAACGCTCAGGTGTGAATGAGCCCCCTCAACGCTTAGGAGTGCCATTCAAACTGTAACTGCGCTACAACGCAGCAACGCGTATTTTGTGGATTGCCGCGCAATACAGTAACAAATGTAATAAATTGCGCATTACCAAGAATGGTTCTTGTGAATGAGCCCCAGTTTTACAATACGCGGCCGTTTGTTTAGAAAGTTTGGAGACCCCCTGGGTTAAGGGATCAGTTGGGTGGGTAAAACTGCCCCCCCTCAGGCTGCATGTGTGAATGAGCCCCAAGTCCTCGTTCACACTTGGAAGCACGACGGCGGGCGTCGCGCTTTGCGGATTTCCATGCAAAGTGAATAGGTCAGCCCACGGGGCAAAGCAGTTGAAGTAGCTTTTGTGAGCATCACGTTTTTTTTTCCTTTCTTTTTTTTTTTTTAACATACTTTTTGACATGTGCGGAAAAACACGCCATTTTGCGTGCATTCACGAAACGCTCAGGTGTGAATGAGCCCCTCAACGCTTAGGGGGTGCATTCAAATTGTACTACAATGCAGTAACGTGTATTTCGTGTATTACCACGCAATACAGTAACGAATGTAATAAATTGCGCGTTACCAAGAATATTTTTTGTGAATGAGCCCCAATTTTACAATACTCTACCCTTTGTTTAGAAAGTTTGGATACCCCATGGGTTAAGGGATCAGTTGGCGGGGGTGAAACTGCCCCCCTCAGGCTGCATATGTGAATGAGCCCTAAGTCCTCGTTTACACTTGGAATCACGATGGCGGGCGTCACGCTTTGCGGAACTTGTAACTTGTTGTAACTGTACTACAACGCAGTAGCGCGTATTTCGTGGATTACCACGCAATACGGTAACGAATGTAATAAATTGCGCGTCACCAAGAACGTTTCTTGTGAATGAGCCACAATTTTTTTTTTTTTTACGATACGCGGCGCACAGAGCAAGCTGAACGCGGTCCAATGCATCCTCTCAATGTCTCACGTTTTTCGGAAAGGTTTTTTTTTTTTTTTAGAAGAAGAACCTTCGGAATATTTTATTTTAAAGCGTCCTTCTCCTTTTAATTGTTTTTTAAATTTTATTTTCTAAACGTGCTTTTTGATGTGTGTGCGGAAAAACACGCGCAAAAACATACCATTTTGCGTGCATTCCCAAAAACGCTCAGGTGTGAATGAGCCCCTCAATGCTTAGGAGTGCCATTCAAATTGTAATTGTACTACAATGCAGTAACGCGTATTTCGTGGATTACCACGCAATACGGTAACGAATGCAATAAAGTGCGCGTCACCAAGAACGTTTCTTGTGAATGAGCCCCAATTTTTACAATATTCTCCCCTTTGATTAGAAAGTTTGGAGACCCCCTGGGTTAAGGGATCAATTGGGTGGGTGAAACTGCCCCCCCTCAGGCTGCATGTGCGAATGAGCCCCAAGTCCTCGTTCACACTTGGAAGCACGACGGCGGGCGTCGCGCTTTGCAGATTTCCATGCAAAGTACATAGGTCAGCCCCCGGGGCAAAGCAGTTGAAGTAGCTCTTGTGAGCATCACATTTTTTTTGTTTTTTTTGTTTTTTTTAACATACTTTTTGTCATGTGCGGAAAAATGCGCCATTTTGCGTGCATTCACGAAAAAGCTCAGGTGTGAATGAGCCCCTTAACCCTTAGGGGGGGGGTGCCATTCAAATTGTAATTGTGCTACAACGCAGCAACGCGTATTTCGTGGATTACCATGCAATACGGTAACGTTTCTTGTAAATGAGCCCCAATTTTTTATTTTATTTTTTTACGATATGCGGCGCACAGAGCAAGCTGAACGCGGTCCAATGCATCCTCTCAATGTCTCACACGTTTTTCGGAAAGGTTTTTATTTTTTTTTAGAAGAAGAACCTTCGGAATATTTTATTTTAAAGCGTCCTTCACCTTTAATTTTTTTTTTTTTATTTTATTTTCTAAACGTGCTTTTTGATGTGTGTGTGGAAAAAAACGCGCAAATGCTTTTGTGAGCATCAATTTTTTTTTTGTTTTTTTTGTTTTTTTTAACATACTTTTTGTCATATGCGGAAAAATGCGCCATTTTGCGTGCATTCACGAAAAAGCTCAGATGTGAATGAGCCCCTCAACCCTTAGGGGGGGTGCCATTCAAATTGTAATTGTACTACAACGCAGTAACGCGTATTTCGTGGATTACCACGCAATACGGTAACGAATGTAATAAAGTGCGTGTTACCAAGAATGGTTCTTGTGAATGAGCCCCAATTTTACAATACGCTCCCCTTTGTTTATAAAGTTTGGAGACCCCCTGGGTTAAGGGATCAGTTGGGGGGGGTGAAACTGCCCCCCTCAAGCTGCATATGTGAATGAGCCCCAAGTCCTCGTTTAAACTTGGAATCACGATGGCGGGCGTCGCGCTTTGCGGAACTTGTTGTAACTGTACTACAACGCAGTAACGCGTATTTCGTAGATTACCACGCAGTACAGTAACGAATGTAATAAATTGCGCGTCACCAAGAACGTTTCTTGTGAATGAGCCCCAATTTTTTTTGTTTTTACTATACGCGGCGCACAGAGCAAGCTGAACGCGGTCCAATGCATCCTCTCAATGTCTCACGTTTTTCGGAAAGGTTTTTTTTTAGAAGAAGAAGAACCTTCGGAATATTTTATTTTAAAGCGTCCTTCTCCTTTAATTGTTACGCCGCCGCGCACTTTACAAAAAATAAAATAAAGAGATTCATTGAGTGCAAACACTTTGATGGAGCCGCGTATGGATAATCTATAGAGGAGCGGGATTTAGCCGTCACAAAGTGACTTGAGTACGTGACAGAGCCGGGCGGAGCGCCTCGCCGGCCAACAAAGGGTGAAGCTTTTAGGCAAGAAGCGGCAGGTGATCTCAGCTCTTCTGCAAGTCCTAATGCTTGTAAAAGGCACTTTTCCAGGCCCTGTAATTGGGCATCAGTAGTTAATGTAGAGTATTGACTGCATTACATGCTCCTGTGCATCCTCTCTCCGTAATGCCAATTGCATCACCTTCTACATTTGCCATATTGCTTAGCCAATAGCTGTTAAAAGCAATCCAAATCATGAATCAGAGAGGAAACTTTTAGCCAGCCGCTGCATCCGAAGGAGACAATTTACGGTTGAGTTAATCCGGGTACATTAGCGAGACGCGGATTCGGAGAGACAGAGCAATTTATGTTACTTTACTATTACCCTTTATTGCTCTGGATAGACAAATGAATAGCAGGGGCACCGAGTAAAAAAAAAAAAAAAAAACCCACAAGGATATAAAAGGGGCCATTTTTCCTGAGAGGAGAACGTCGCGCTATGCAAATAGGTCAGCGCGGCGCAGAGGGGCCCCGCTGCCTGGACTTTTATTGGAGATGAGGGACCCCCAGGGACTCAGCCTAGCGGGGGCAGGAGATGGCTTTTAAACAATCCCTGAGTGCATCTTTTAAGATTAGCATGAGAGCGGGAGGGCGGCCATCTTGAAGACACTTTAAAAAAACGGCAGGGGGAGGGGGGGTAGGGCGTTTTGGATATGGTAATACCTTTACCGGGATCCTTCTCAGCTGGAAGCATTGCATTAGGCTGAGGAGGAGGATGGCATCGCGTGCCAATCTGCTGCCCACCTGCTTCTCCTTCGGGGGCTAACACAGCTCGTCTATACCAAAGGTTCTCAACCTCAGTCCTCCAGTTCCCCACAGCTTGCCTATACCAGAGGTTCTCAACCTCAGTCCTCCAGTTCCCCACAGCTTGCCTATACCAGAGGTTCTCAACCTCAGTCCTCCAGTTCCCCACAGCTTGCCTATACCAGAGGTTCTCCACCTCAGTCCTCAAGTCCCCCCACAGCTTGCCTATACTAGAGGTTCTCCACCTCAGTCCTCAAGTCCCCCCACAGCTTGCCTATACCAGAGGTTCTCAACCTCAGTCCTCAAGTCCCCCCACAGCTTGCCTATACCAGAGGTTCTCAACCTCAGTCCTCCAGTTCCCCACAGCTTGCCTATACCAGAGGTTCTCAAACTCAGTCCTCCAGTTCCCCACAGCTTGCTTATACCAGAGGTTCTCAACCTCAGTCCTCAAGTCCCCCACAGCTTGCCTATACCAGAGGTTCTCCACCTCAGTCCTCAAGTCCCCCCACAGCTTGCCTATACCAGAGGTTCTCAACCTCAGTCCTCAAGTCCCCCACAGCTTGCCTATACCAGAGGTTCTCCACCTCAGTCCTCAAGTCCCCCCACAGCTTGCCTATACCAGAGGTTCTCAACCTCAGTCCTCAAGTCCCCACAGCTTGCCTATACCAGAGGTTCTCAACCTCAGTCCTCAAGTCCCCCACAGCTTGCCTATACCAGAGGTTCTCCACCTCAGTTCTCAAGTCCCCCCACAGCTTGCCTATACCAGAGGTTCTCAACCTCAGTCCTCCAGTTCCCCACAGCTTGCCTATACCAGAGGTTCTCAAACTCAGTCCTCCAGTTCCCCACAGCTTGCTTATACCAGAGGTTCTCAACCTCAGTCCTCAAGTCCCCCACAGCTTGCCTATACCAGAGGTTCTCCACCTCAGTCCTCAAGTCCCCCCACAGCTTGCCTATACCAGAGGTTCTCAACCTCAGTCCTCAAGTCCCCACAGCTTGCCTATACCAGAGGTTCTCAACCTCAGTCCTCAAGTCCCCCACAGCTTGCCTATACCAGAGGTTCTCCACCTCAGTTCTCAAGTCCCCCCACAGCTTGCCTATACCAGAGGTTCTCAACCTCAGTCCTCCAGTTCCCCACAGCTTGCCTATACCAGAGGTTCTCAAACTCAGTCCTCCAGTTCCCCACAGCTTGCTTATACCAGAGGTTCTCAACCTCAGTCCTCAAGTCCCCCACAGCTTGCCTATACCAGAGGTTCTCCACCTCAGTCCTCAAGTCCCCCCACAGCTTGCCTATACCAGAGGTTCTCAACCTCAGTCCTCAAGTCCCCCCACAGCTTGCTTATACCAGAGGTTCTCCACCTCAGTCCTCAAGTCCCCCCACAGCTTGCCTATACCAGAGGTTCTCAACCTCAGTCCTCAAGTCCCCACAGCTTGCCTATACCAGAGGTTCTCAACCTCAGTCCTCAAGTCCCCCACAGCTTGCCTATACCAGAGGTTCTCCACCTCAGTCCTCCAGTTCCCCACAGCTTGCCTATACCAGAGGTTCTCCACCTCAGTCCTCAAGTCCCCCCCCCCCCCCCCGACAGGCCATGTTTGCAGGTTTTCCTTTGTCTTGCACAGGTGCTTTAGTTATTGGCTTGGTATTTTGGACAGCTAGTTTATCTTAAGATGATTTCCCAAAACATAGCCTGTTGGGGGTACTTGAGGACAAGGTTGGGAACCCATTGGTCCACACGATGGAGATGATGGACCTGTACAGGGTTATGGCACAATAAAAAAAAAAAAAAATAATCGAATATATATATAAAATTAGCCGTTCTCAGCCTTTTCACCTCAGAGGAACCCTTGAAATAATTTTCAAGCCTCAGGGAATTCCTGCTAAACACTTGTGACCGGCACGTCGTACAGAGATTGATAAATGAAGAGACGAGACTCGATACAAAGGCCAATACTTTTATTTTTTTAACATGCTCTTGCTTTATATGAGAAAACCATTATCAGAAATGAATACGGAGAAAATAATAAGGGGGGGAAAATAAAAGCAAACAGTGAAAGTTGTTGGGCCTCCATACATTGGGGGGCAGCGGAAAGGATCCTACTCTTACAATGGTGGCCAGCGCAGAAAGTCCATCTCTTACGCTGATGTTCAGCAGAGAACGTCCTCCTCTTACATTCATTGTCAGTGTTGAAGGTCCTCCTCTTACATTGGTGGTGAGGGGAGAAGGTCCTCCTCTTACATTGGTGGTGAGGGGAGAAGGTCCTCCTCTTACATTGGTGGTGAGGGGAGAAGGTCCTCCTCTTACATTGGTGGTGAGGGGAGAATGTCCTCCTCTTACATTGGTGGTGAGGGGAGAAGGTCCTCCTCTTACATTGGTGGTGAGGGGAGAAGGTCCTCCTCTTACATTGGTGGTGAGGGGAGAAGGTCCTCCTCTTACATTGGTGGTGAGGGGAGAAGGTCCTCCTCTTACATTGGTGGTGAGGGGAGAAGGTCCTCCTCTTACATTGGTGGTGAGGGGAGAAGGTCCTCCTCTTACATTGGTGGTGAGCGGAGAAGGTCCTCCTCTTACATTGATGGCCAACAGAGAATGTCCTCCTCTTACATTGGTGGTGAGGGGGAGAAGGTCCTCCTCTTACATTGGTGGTGAGGGGAGAAGGTCCTCCTCTTACATTGGTGGTGAGGGGAGAATGTCCTCCTCTTACATTGGTGGTGAGGGGGAGAAGGTCCTCCTCTTACATTGGTGGTGAGGGGGAGAAGGTCCTCCTCTTACATTGGTGGTGAGGGGAGAAGGTCCTCCTCTTACATTGATGGCCAACAGAGAATGTCCTCCTCTTACATTGGTGGTGAGGGGAGAAGGTCCTCCTCTTACATTGATGGCCAACAGAGAAGGTCCTCCTCTTACATTGGTGGTGAGGGGGAGAAGGTCCTCCTCCTACATTGGTGGTGAGGGGAGAAGGTCCTCCTCTTACATTGGTGGTGAGGGGAGAAGGTCCTCCTCTTACATTGGTGGTCAGCAGGAAAGATCTTCCTATTGCATTAATGGCCAGCGAAGAAGATTCTCCTCTTACACTTCTGGTCGGAAGAGAAGTTCCCCCTAATGCACTGCAGGCCAGCAGGAAGGATCCTTCTCTTACATTGATGGTTAGAGGAGAAGGTCCACTATTTACATTGGTTTTAAGCGCTGAAGGACCTGGGAGGGTCAGCAGAAAAGATCCTCTTCTTGCATTGGTGGTCAGAGGAGAAGGTCCTCCTCTTACATTGGTGGCCAACCAAGAAGGTCCTCCTCTTACATTGGTGGTGAAGGGAGAAGGTCCTCCTCTTACATTGGTGGTCAGCAGGAAAGATCTTCCTATTGCATTGATGGCCAGCGAAGAAGGTTCTCCTCTTACACTGGTGGTCAGAGGAGAAGGACCCCCTAATACACTGCAGGTCAGCAGGAAGGATCCTCCTCTTACATTGAAGGTAAGAGGAGAAGGTCCACTATTTACATTGGTTTTAAGCACTGAAGGACCCGGGAGGGTCAGCAGAAAAGGTCCTCTTCTTGCATTGGTGGTCAGAGGAGAATATTCTCCTCTTACATTGGTGGCCAACCAAGAAGATCCTCCTCTTACATTGATGGTTAGAGGAGAAGGTCCACTATTTATATTGGTTTTAAGTGCTGAAGCAGAAAAGGTCTTCTTCTTGCATTGGTGGTGAGGGGAGAAGGTTCTCCTCTTACATTGGTGGCCAACAGAGAATGTCCTCCTTTTACATTGGTGGGGAGGGGAGAAGGTCCTTCTCTTACATTGATGGTCATCAGGAAGGGTCCTTCTCTTACACTGATATGTTGCCTCCTCACTGCCCGATTCAACCCTAAAAATGCCACATTGCATTTGGTTGCTGGGTTACAGGGTGGCACTGTAGACCTTCATTGGTCACGTTTGGCAGCAGCAATACACACCAAAGAAGACATGCTGTTTAATTTTTGGGGCACCTACAAAGCACAACATTGCGGCTGTGGCATTTGTACAGGCATGAGCAGCTGCATGTTACTGTTCCAGCGTGCGGTCAGTGGCACTAAAATCGAGGCTTAACCACCTGGTTTTACTGACCCCCCCCCCCCCAGCTGGATGTATAAACTAATCCTAATAGTGTGGAATCTGTGGACACTGCTGGAGTTGGTTACACACCAGAGATATTTACACCTTGGTCCTGAAGAATGAGCCATTTGGGACCACCATGCTCCGTTCATTGCTAGGAGGCTGGACTTGTCTAGAGTCCCGGCAACCAATGATGTGCATTTCAGCCCTAAGCTTGTAGTCATGCGAACATTACAGAATCATTTACAGGACAAGATTCTAGGGAGGATCTTTCTGCCGCCACTGATAGATGGATTATAATTACACCCGGGTAATTATATATATATATATATATATATATATATATATATATATATATATATATATATATATATATATATATATATATATATATATATATATATATATATATATATATATATATTTTTTTTTTTTTTTACATTTTATTATTATTTTTTATTTTATTTTTACAAATTTTAATTTTTTATAATTTTTTACATATATTTTAGGACCCCCATTGGGGGTCTTTGGTGAAATATAAGTCTAAACAGAGCCCTGAGGTCTCACTTGTGAAACAGAGAAAGGGACTGAGGACAGAGATTCCTCAGCTCCTTTCTCTGCAGCCTCAGCTATGAATGATGATCAGTACCGATCACAGACTCAGTTCATAAAGACAAGGAAGGGGCTGGTAAATGACACATTTACCGGCACCTTCACCGTTCCTGATCCTGACACATTCCCTGCTGCTGTCAGGTGGGAGGGGAAAACCTGGGCAGCACAGGCCCCTAGAGCATGGGGCCGGGTCGCAATGGTGACCCTTGCGTCCCCTGTACCTACCCCCTAGGTTATTTCCCACAAACACAATCACATGGAGAGTCCAGCCCCATAGACACCACAATGCGCACTGTCTGTGCTCCATACAATGTATCCAAATGTAGCAACTGGGAGAGACTAGAAGGTAATACTTTATTACACCACAAGAGTGTCGTGTCTGATACTAGAATATCCATGTGATTGGGGGGAATAATGAGACCTGGAGCAACCGGCAAAGACCCTTCACACATGGAGACCTGAATAGTGCAAGAGAAGTGATACAAGATGCATAGAGAATAAGAAGAGATACCGAGAATTACACCCGACATACAGGACAAGAGAAGTGGTACTGTGCAGAGTCCATACATACAGAATAAGAACAGATACCGAGAATTACACCCGACATACAGGACAAGAGAAGTAGTACTGTGCAGAGTCCATACATACAGAATAAGAACAGATACCGAGAATTACACCCGACATACAGGACAAGAGAAGTGGTACTGTGCAGAGTCCATACATACAGAATGAGAACAGATACCAAGAATTACACCCGACATACAGGACAAGAGAAGTGGTACTGTGCAGAGTCCATACATACAGAATAAGAACAGATACCGAGAATTACACCCGACATACAGGACAAGAGAAGTAGTACTGTGCAGAGTCCATACATACAGAATAAGAACAGATACCGAGAATTACACCCGACATACAGGACAAGAGAAGTGGTACTGTGCAGAGTCCATACATACAGAATAAGAACAGATACCGAGAATTACACCCGACATACAGGACAAGAGAAGTGGTACTGTGCAGAGTCCGTACATACAGAATAAGAACAGATACCGTGAATTACACCCGACATACAGGACAAGAGAAGTGGTACTGTGCAGAGTCCGTACATACAGAATAAGAACAGATACCGAGAATTACATCCGACATATAGGACAAGAGAAGTGGTACTGTGCAGAGTCCATACATACAGAATAAGAACAGATACCGAGAATTACACCCGACATACAGGACAAGAGAAGTGGTACTGTGCAGAGTCCATACATACAGAATAAGAAGAGATACCGAGAATTACACCCGACATACAGGACAAGAGAAGTGGTACTGTGCAGAGTCCATACATACAGAATAAGAACAGATACCGAGAATTACACCCGACATACAGGACAAGAGAAGTGGTACTGTGCAGAGTCCATACATACAGAATAAGAACAGATACCGAGAATTACACCCGACATACAGGACAAGAGAAGTGGTACTGTGCAGAGTCCATACATACAGAATAAGAACAGATACCGAGAATTACACCCGACATACAGGACAAGAGAAGTGGTACTGTGCAGAGTCCATACATACAGAATAAGAACAGATACCAAGAATTACACCCGACATACAGGACAAGAGAAGTAGTACTGTGCAGAGTCCATACATACAGAATAAGAACAGATACCGAGAATTACACCCGACATACAGGACAAGAGAAGTGGTACTGTGCAGAGTCCATACATACAGAATAAGAACAGATACCGAGAATTACACCCGACATACAGGACAAGAGAAGTGGTACTGTGCAGAGTCCATACATACAGAATAAGAAGAGATACCGAGAATTACACCCGACATACAGGACAAGAGAAGTAGTACTGTGCAGAGTCCATACATACAGAATAAGAACAGATACCGAGAATTACACCCGACATACAGGACAAGAGAAGTGGTACTGTGCATAGTGTGGCCCTGGACGCAGCAGCGACTTACTCTTTTTCTGTCCAGCTAAACGCACCATTTTGCAGGTAGGTGGCGCTGTGTCTGTGGGGCTCATTGATTACTATAGTGAGGGGTTTAGATGTGCTCAGAACTTTGTACAATGTTCATTTCAAAAGTGCCCGCGTGAAAGATCCATTAATACGTATAGTAACAGAATTGACAGATAATGAACCAATCATTAATTGACATTTGTGATCATTTTAATGTCGTGTACAGACATATAAAATATATTCGTAACAGTGGTCTCCAGGCTGCGGCCCCGGGGGGACAGATGTGGCCCTTTGCTTGCTTATATCCAGCCCTTGGGGCACTATTTATTACACGGATACCAACAATGGGACACAATCCCTCCTAATGACACCAACAACGGGATGCAATCCCTCCTAATGACACCAGCATTGGGACACAATCCCTGATAATGACACCAACAATGGGACACAAACAATCCCTCCTAATGACACCAACAATGGGACACAATTCCTGATAATGACACCAACAATGGGACACAATCCCTCCTAAACCAACAATGGGACACAATTCCTCCTAAACCAACAATGGGACACAATTCCTCCTAAACCAACAATGGGACACAATCCCTGATAATGACACCAACAATGGGACACAATCCCTCCTAAACCAACAATGGGACAATCCCTCCTAAACCAACAATGGGACACAATCCCTCCTAAACAAACAATGGGACACAATCCCTGATAATGACACCAATGATGGGGCACAATTCCTCCACGGACACCAAAGATGGAGCATTGTTTTTCCCCACAGAACACCCTTTTTACTTTAAACGGCCATAGCTTACCCCGCCCCCCCCCCCCCCCAAAAAAAAAAGTCTGAAGAGCAGAAAAACTGTCTTTTTGTTTAGAAAGTTTGGAGATCTCTGATATAGATGGAAAAAACGTTGTTACAAAACAAAAATGTAACAAAATGTTTAAACAAAGAAAGTTTCTGATTGTGTCGGTTGTATCCCAAAAAACGTTTAAAATCATTTTTAAGCTATTTGATCTCCTATTACCAGGATCTCCGAACGTTACAGATTATCGGTTGAGCGATCTGTTCGCCGCGACCGGAGAGGCAGCAGCCTAATGCCGCGTACACACGGTCGGATTTTCCGATGGAAAATGTTGGATGGGAGCTTGTTGTCTGAAATTCTGACCGCGTACAGGCTCCATCGGACATTTTCCATCGGTAGGCTCCATCGGGCATTTTCTATCGGTAGGCTCCATCGGACATTTTCCATGGGTAGGCTCCATCGGACATTTTCCATGGGTAGGCTCCATCGGACATTTTCCATGGGTAGGCTCCATCGGACATTTTCCATCGGTAGGCTCCATCGGACATTTTCCATCGGTAGGCTCCATCGGACATTTTCCATCGGTAGGCTCCATCGCACATTTTCCATCGGTAGGCTCCATCGGACATTTTCCATCGGTAGGCTCCATCGGACATTTTCCATGGGTAGGCTCCATCGGACATTTTCCATGGGTAGGCTCCATCGGACATTTTCCATGGGTAGGCTCCATCGGACATTTTCCATCGGTAGACTCCATCGGACATTTTCCATGGGTAGGCTCCATCGGACATTTTCCATGGGTAGGCTCCATCGGACATTTTCCATGGGTAGGCTCCATCGGACATTTTCCATCGGTAGGCTCCATCGGACATTTTCCATCGGTAGGCTCCATCGGACATTTTCCATCGGTAGGCTCCATCGGACATTTTCCATCGGTAGGCTCCAACGGACATTTTCCATCGGTAGGCTCCATCGGACATTTTCCATCGGTAGGCTCCATCGGACATTTTCCATCGGTAGGCTCCATCGCACATTTTCCATCGGTAGGCTCCATCGGACATTTTCCATGGGTAGGCTCCATCGCACATTTTCCATCGGTAGGCTCCATCGGACATTTTCCATGGGTAGGCTCCATCGGACATTTTCCATGGGTAGGCTCCATCGGACATTTTCCATGGGTAGGCTCCATCGGACATTTTCCATGGGTAGGCTCCATCGGACATTTTCCATCGGTAGGCTCCATCGGACATTTTCCATCGGTAGGCTCCAACGGACATTTTCCATCGGTAGGCTCCATCGCACATTTTCCATCGGTAGGCTCCATCGGACATTTTCCATCGGTAGGCTCCATCGCACATTTTCCATCGGTAGGCTCCATCGGACATTTTCCATGGGTAGGCTCCATCGCACATTTTCCATCGGTAGGCTCCATCGGACATTTTCCATCCATAGGCTCCATCGGACATTTTCCATGGGTAGGCTCCATCGGACATTTTCCATGGGTAGGCTCCATCGGACATTTTCCATGGGTAGGCTCCATCGCACATTTTCCATCGGTAGGCTCCATCGGACATTTTCCATCGGTAGGCTCCATCGCACATTTTCCATCGGTAGGCTCCATCGGACATTTTCCATCGGTAGGCTCCATCGCACATTTTCCATCGGTAGGCTCCATCGCACATTTTCCATCGGTAGGCTCCATCGCACATTTTCCATCGGTAGGCTCCATCGGACATTTTCCATGGGTAGGCTCCATCGGACATTTTTCATCCATAGGCTCCATCGGACATTTTCCATCGGTAGGCTCCATCGGACATTTTCCATGGGTAGGCTCCATCGCACATTTTCCATGGGTAGGCTCCATCGCACATTTTCCATCGGTAGGCTCCATCGCACATTTTCCATCGGTAGGCTCCATCGCACATTTTCCATCGGTAGGCTCCATCGGACATTTTCCATGGGTAGGCTCCATCGGACATTTTCCATGGGTAGGCTCCATCGGACATTTTCCATGGGTAGGCTCCATCGGACATTTTCCATGGGTAGGCTCCATCGCACATTTTCCATGGGTAGGCTCCATCGCACATTTTCCATCGGTAGGCTCCATCGCACATTTTCCATCGGTAGGCTCCATCGGACATTTTCCATGGGTAGGCTCCATCGGACATTTTCCATGGGTAGGCTCCATCGGACATTTTCCATGGGTAGGCTGCATTGCACATTTTCCATGGGTAGGCTCCAACAGACATTTTCCATGGGTAGGCTCCATCGGACATTTTCCATCGGTAGGCTCCATCGCACATTTTCCATGGGTAGGCTCCATCGGACATTTTCCATCGGTAGGCTCCATCGCACATTTTCCATGGGTAGGCTCCATCGGACATTTTCCATGGGTAGGCTCCATCGGACATTTTCCATGGGTAGGCTCCATCGGACATTTTCCATCCATAGGCTCCATCGGACATTTTCCATCGGTAGGCTCCATCGCACATTTTCCATGGGTAGGCTCCATCGGACATTTTCCATCGGTAGGCTCCATCGGACATTTTCCATGGGTAGGCTCCATCGGACATTTTCCATGGGTAGGCTCCATCGGACATTTTCCATCGGTAGGCTCCATCGGACATTTTCCATGGGTAGGCTCCATCGGACATTTTCCATCGGTAGGCTCCATCGGACATTTTCCATCGGTAGGCTCCATCGGACATTTTCCATGGGTAGGCTCCATCGGACATTTTCCATCGGTAGGCTCCATCAGACATTTTCCATCGGTAGGCTCCATCGGACATTTTCCATGGGTAGGCTCCATCGCACATTTTCCATCGGTAGGCTCCATCGGACATTTTCCATCTGAATTTCCGTCGCACAAAATTTGAGATCTGGATCTCCAATTTTCCCACAACAAATCCGTTCGGGGTAAACTCCGACTGCGTGTACACAATTCCGAAGCACAAAGTTCCCACGCGCGCTCGGAATCAAGCGGAAGAGCCGCATACCTGCTATTGAGCTTCATTTTTCTCGGCTCGTGGTACGCGTCGTACGTCACCGCGTTCTTGACGATCGGAATTTCCCGACAAGATTTGTGTGGCCGTGTGTATGGAAGACAAGTTTGAGACATCATTCGAAAAAAAAAAAAAACATGGATTTTGTTGTCATAAAATCCTATCATGTGTACGGGGCATTAGTCACATTTCCCCGAAGTATTACCGCCCCACAAGAAAAGCGACCTTTCTGAATCACAGAAATCAAATGTATATGTATTGGTTCAGTGCTAATACACACCTACCAGATAGGCATGATTGTGGGGGAGGGGAGGGGTACATGCACATTGTTTAGAAGGGTGTCGGTTTCTGCATGTATTGGTTATGACCTGATGGCAGTAACAATTTCATTGCACATTTGGGTTGTTCTGCGGATGATTCAGAGATTCTGTTTGCATTACAAAGACGGGCAGGGCTGCTTTTTTTTTTTGTGTGGGGGGGGGGGGGGGGGGGGGGCGGCTACAACATTTAAGCACAGATGGTTAAAACGTTTCCAACTACAAAATCAATTCCGAGGACAATAGAATTGCGCTGTCGCTGTCATCACACAGATTATTCTTCCTACCACTTAACCCTTTCAATGACAACTGTTCCTGCCACCCCCGTCTCCGGCAGGAGGACTTCTTCTACAAGGTGGTCCGTCCCATATGAGTGGTCTTCATATACAGAGCGACTCTTCTCCTGGAACACGACCTCACTGCCGGAATGATGAGCGCTTCCATGGAGCGAGCGGCGGTTCTTATCACCAACATTTTGGTAAAATCTACAACACTCGGTGAGACGATCGGTGATTTTGGTGTTTTTTGTTTTTTTAAGGCTGCAATGGGCTGGAAAAGGCTCAGTGGGGTCACTCACCCGACCTTCACACCTATGGGGGTTTTTTTCGGTGCATTTTACAGAAACGCACTAAAGTCCCTTTAACATGATTTCCTACAGATCTGTATTACATCTGTGCATTTTGGGCTAGTGGGTTTTTTGGAAAGGGTCAGGGTCAGGGTCCCCCCCCCCCCCCCCCCGCAGCAGATTGTGTGTAATGGACTTCAATGAACCTGCTTCAAAAACACAAGTGTTGCGGTTTTTTTAATGCGCTTTTCATTTTGCTAATAAGAAAGTATGACAGTTCTGTTCATGGAGTGCGACTTTGAGGCGACTTCACACTCTCTACCACTCAAGTCCCATCAAAGTCCCATCCAAGTAGTGCAGGAACTTTTATGTGTTCAAAGTCGCACGTTTAGGTTAAGGGCTTGGGTTAGAGTTAGGGTTAGCAGTAGTCATTAGGGTTAGGCTTAACGGTAATGGTTAGGGTTAGTGGTGATTATTAGGGGTAGAATGGTAACCCTAATGATTACCATTAACCCAAACAATTAATCCTAAACCTAATGCTAACCCTAATGATTAACCCTAACGCTAATAATTACAACTAACCCTGACAATTACCATTAATCCTAACGCTAACCCTAATGATTACTATTAACCTTATTACTGCTAAACCTACCGATTACCATTAACCCTAAACCTTATGCTAACCCTAATAATTACCACTAACCCTAACAATTACATTAACCCTAACCCTAATAATTACGGCTAACCCTACCAATTACCATTGGCCCTAATAATTACCACTAACCCTACTGATTACCATTAACCTTAACCCTAATGCTAACCCTAATGCTAACCCTAATAATTACTACTAACCCTATTGATTACCATTAACCCTAACCCTTTTGCTAACCCTAACCCTAATAATTACCACTAACCCTACTGATTACCATTAACCCTAACCCTAATCCTAATAATTACCACTAACCCTAATGATTACCATTAACCCTAACCCTAATGCTAACCCTAATAATTACCACGAACCCTAATGATTACCATTAACCCTAACCCTAATAATTACTGCTAACTCTAACGATTACCATTAACCCTAACCCTAATAATTACTGCTAACCCTACCGATTACCATTGACCCTAATAATTACCACTAACCCTACTGATTACCATTAACCCTAACCCTAATGCTAACCCTAATAATTACCACAAACCCTACTGATTACCATTAACCCTAACCCTAATGCTAACCCTAATAATTACTGCTAACCCTAACGATTACCATTAACCCTAACCCTAATGCTAATCCTAACAATTACCACTAACCCTAAAGATTACCATTAACCCTAATAATTACCACTAACCCTAACCCTAATAATTACGGCTAACCCTACCAATTACCATTGGCCCTAATAATTACCACTAACCCTACTGATTACCATTAACCTTAACCCTAATGCTAACCCTAACCCTAATGCTAACCCTAATAATTACTACTAACCCTATTGATTACCATTAACCCTAACCCTTTTGCTAACCCTAACCCTAATAATTACCACTAACCCTACTGATTACCATTAACCCTAACCCTAATCCTAATAATTACCACTAACCCTAATGATTACCATTAACCCTAACCCTAATAATTACTGCTAACCCTAACGATTACCATTAACCCTAACCCTAATAATTACTGCTAACCCTAACGATTTCCATTGACCCTAATAATAACCACTAACCCTACTGATTACCATTAACCCTAACCCTAATGCTAACCCTAATAATTACCACGAACCCTAATGATTACCATTAACCCTAACCCTAATAATTACTGCTAACCCTAACGATTACCATTAACCCTAACCCTAATAATTACTGCTAACCCTACCGATTACCATTAACCCTAACCCTAATGCTAATCCTAACAATTACCACTAACCCTAAAGATTACCATTAACCCTAACAATTATCATTAACTCTAACAATTACCCATAAGTGTGCGCTGCCTATTGTATTAGGGTGGGCACCCCAAAGCTCAAACACAAAGATGTGAATATATATATATATATATATATATATATATATATATATATATATATATTTCAGACACACACACTCTTATAAATAAATACAAACTTGAAAACTCTTTTTATTCGACATTTATAATGAACAGTACAAACAATACAAACCCCCCCCCCCCCCATCCCCGTAGTGTAATATTCCATCAATGAAGACTGGTAGCCCTTGCAGCGAAGCTTCGCTATCCTAGAGCCGTGATGACCAGACACACAATCAGGACAAGGATCCTTTGGTCACATCTAAGATCTCCATCCTACATGGAGCATTGGGAATGTCAGTACTGTGATAATCCATCCACAAAAACGTTTCAATTAATGCCGCGTACACACCAGCGGAATGTCCGACAGGAAAAGTCAGACGGGAGCTTTTCATCGTATGTTTTCCGATCGTGTGTGTGGGGGCCTCATTGGACTTTTCTTTTCGAAAAATTCTGACGGACCTGGAAATAGAACATGTTTCTGATGGAACCAATTTCTATCGGGAGAACCGCTCGTCTGTACGCTGTTCCGACGGACCAAAAACGACGCATGCTCTGAAGCAAGAACGAGACGGAAGCAATTGGCTACTGGCTATTGAACTTCCTTTTTCTAGTCCCGTCGTGTTGTACATCACCACGTTCTTGATGATCGGACTTTGGTGTGATCGTGTGTACGCAAGACAGTTTCAGCGGAACTCCGTCGTAAAAACCTGCAGAAAACCGGTCGCGTGTACGTGGCATGAGGCTGCTTTCACACTGCAGCCACGGCCACGTTGGCGGTAAAGAGCCGCTAAAACGTCGTTTTAGTGGTGCTTTTCAGACTCTTTTGGGGAGGCACTTTTAACCCCCGCTAGCGGCTGAAGAAGGGGTTAAAACTGCCCATGTTTCGGCGCTTCGGAAGTGCTTTGGTGTTTTGGAAGCGTTGCTCATTCATTCCAATGGGCAGGGGCTGTATACACCTCGCCAAAGATGCAGCTTGCAGGACTTTTCCTCTCGCCAGTGCACCACCCCAGTCTGAAGGGGGCCTTATGCCGCGTACACACAACCGGACTTTCCGTCAGAAAGGGTCCGACGGTCTTCCTGACGGACTGAGTTACGACGGTCTTCCGAACGAACGGACTTGCCCACACACGACCGGTGAAGGTCCGTTCGTTTAGCCAGTTCAATAGCCAGTAGCCAATAGCTGCCTTTGCGTCGTATTTTGGTCAGTCGGACCAGCATATAAACTGTTTTCTCAATAGGAATTGAGTCCGTCGGACAGATTAAAAACATGTTCTATTTCTAGGTCCGTTGGATTTTTTAAAAAGAAAAACGATCGGACTATGCCACACATGATCGGACTATCCAATGGAATGATTCTGTTGGACCTAGTCTGCTGGAAAGTCCAGTTGTGTGTACACGGCATTCGAGTTTCATTGGCTGAAAACCAGCAATGCCAAACTTTTTTGAACTTTTTGGGGCAACCCCTACTCAGGTACGTGGTTCTAAATAACGGTATAACATTTTTAAATGTATTGAAACATGGATGGTGTCAGTAGAGCTGTGGACAGTGTCAGTAGAGCAGTGGACGGTGTCAGTAGGGCAGAGGATGGTGTCAGTAGGGCAGTGGACGGTGTCAGTAGGGCAGTGGACGGTGTCAGTAGGGCAGTGGACGGTGTCAGTAGTGTAGTGGACGGTGTCAGTAGGGCAGTGGACAGTGTCAGTAGAGCAGTGGACGGTGTCAGTAGAGTAGTGGACGGTGTCAGTAGAGTAGTGGACGGTATCAGTAGGGCAGAGGATGGTGTCAGTAGGGCAGAGGATGGTGTCAGTAGGGCAGTGGATGGTGTCAGTAGGGCAGTGGACGGTGTCAGTAGGGCAGTGGACGGTGTCAGTAGTGTAGTGGACGGTGTCAGTAGGGCAGCGGATGGTGTCAGTAGGGCAGAGGATGGTGTCAGTAGGGCAGTGGATGGTGTCAGTAGAGCAGTGGACGGTGTCAGTAGGGCAGAGGATGGTGTCAGTAGGGCAGTGGACGGTGTCAGTAGGGCAGTGGACGGTGTCAGTAGGGCAGTGGACGGTGTCAGTAGAGCAGTGGACGGTGTCAGTAGGGCAGAGGACGGTGTCAGTAGGGCAGTGGACGGTGTCAGTAGGGCAGTGGACGGTGTCAGTAGGGCAGTGGACGGTGTCAGTAGTGTAGTGGACGGTATCAGTAGGGCAGTGGACGGTGTCAGTAGGGCAGTGGACGGTGTCAGTAGAGCAGTGGACGGTGTCAGTAGGGCAGTGGACAGTGTCAGTAGAGCAGTGGACGGTGTCAGTAGAGTAGTGGACGGTGTCAGTAGAGTAGTGGACGGTATCAGTAGGGCAGTGGATGGTGTCAGTAGGGCAGAGGATGGTGTCAGTAGGGCAGTGGATGGTGTCAGTAGGGCAGTGGACGGTGTCAGTAGGGCAGTGGACGGTGTCAGTAGTGTAGTGGACGGTGTCAGTAGGGCAGCGGATGGTGTCAGTAGGGCAGAGGATGGTGTCAGTAGGGCAGTGGATGGTGTCAGTAGGGCAGAGGATGGTGTCAGTAGGGCAGTGGATGGTGTCAGTAGAGCAGTGGACGGTGTCAGTAGAGTAGTGGACGGTGTCAGTAGAGTAGTGGACTGTGTCAGTAGGGCAGTGGACGGTGTCAGTAGGGCAGTGGACGGTGTCAGTAGAGCAGAGGACGGTGTCAGTAGAGCAGTGGACATGTCAGTAGGTTTTTCGTTTTATTATTCTAGAGTTTTTTTGTTTTTTTACAATTTTTTTGGTGAAATATAAGGGGTCTAAACAGACCCCCTGATGTCTCACTTTTGAAATAGAGACAGAGATTCCCCAGCACCGTTTAGTGAATGAATGGGAAGTGCTCTGTGCTGAGCAGCTTTCTGTTCATTAACAAATGGTAGCATAGTAAAGACAAGTAAGGGCCCGGGCACCAAGCTCCACATGGAGGGATTAGGGTGTGAACAGGGGCACACTGTGCGCACGCCTGCGATTACCATTTACCCGAATAATTCCTGCTAACCCTAATGATTACCATTAACCCCAACCCTAGCCCTTAACCCTAACATGCGACTTTGGACACATAAAAGTTCCTGCACTACTTTGATGCGACTTTGATGAGACTTGAGTGCCAGACAGCGTAAAGTTGCATAAAAGTCGCAATCCAATAACATTACTGTCATACTTTCCTATTAGCAAAAAAAAACAAAAAAACAAAAAAAAAACGCATAGCGCATAAAAGACGTGTGTTCAAAAATGCAAAAGGAACCACAAAATTGCGGCGGGAAAAATGCACCAATCACAACACACATAAATGTGAAACTATTTAAGTCAATGACACCCTTTCTAAACCACAGATGCTCCTTGAACCTCTTTGCGACCACCCAACACATATATACACGTGTTGCTGGGTGACCCATGTTTATGTGCTGAGAGCGCGCTCGCTGTGCATTCCCAGGACGAAGACCGGAGCTGTCGAAGACAAATCCCAGCCCAGGCTAAAGATTGGTAGCTGGCAGGACTGGGTAACGATCATGTGACCTCCGTGACAGTGGTCACATGATCACGATCCTTCACCCCCACCCCAGGCATTCAGTATGATTTAAAGGGACACTAGGGCAGATGGGAGGAAGGGTTTAACTTTACTTATTGTAATGAAATTTTATTCTTATTTTTTACAATCCAAGGTTTTTTTTTAAAACAAGTATTTCTAGGTGCACAGAGAGTGACCGTTGTTGATAAAGTCGCTCATCACCAGCTCAGAACCTGCTGATCACATCGCTTTATTTACAAACAAAACAAACCCGTGTCACACATTGAAGGGGATTTATTGTCAAGTTTCTACACAATTTTGCAAAATATGTATTTTTGTTGTCAAATCAAGTTCATTGTTCTTTGCATAACAATCTGGATGTATATATAAAAAAAAAAAAAACTATGAAAAATATGAAAATTTTATATAAAACTCATAATAATTTGAATTCACTGTACAATGTTAAAGGAGAACGCAAAATATGAAATAAGAAAAATAAATGTAAAAATATTTATTAACTTTTCATCAGTTCTGTTTAACCGCAATTTGTAATCTTTACATTTTGCTGTCGGTTTTTATTTTCAAAATAGTTCTAAAAAAGAGCAATGAGTAGAAAAATATTGTATGAGTATCCAACAAGACTTGTAAAAGGATGGAGGAGATAGATAGAGATTCTCCGTCTATCTATAGACTCGTATTATGAGACGGTTAAATGTCTCATCATTAACAAACCACCATAGAAATGTTATTCTACCTCTAATGACCCCGGATGGGGCAGCAGCGGGCCAATTACATCCTGCATCTCTGCAGCCTCAGTAATAGAGACTTACCAGCCATTAAACAACCACATCGTTAGAAGTGATTTAAAAGTCAAATGAAAGGAGAGTTGCAGACAGATTGCTTGTAAGTATTGAGGGGAAGAGAGAGAGAGAGAGAAAGAAGGGAAGAGAGAGAGAGAGAAAGAAGGGAAGAGAGAGAGAGAGAGAGAAAGAGGGAGAGAAAGAATGAACGAAAGTACGAAATATAGAGAAAGAACGAGAGAAGGACAAAAAAGAAAGAACGGGAGAGAGAGAGGAAGAGAGAAAGAGGGAAAGGGAGGAAGAAAAAAAAAGAAAGAAAGAACAAGAGAAAGAAAGAAACAAAGAGAGAGAGAGAAAATAAGAGAGAGAGGGGAAGAAAGAGAACGCACATGGGAGAGAGAGAGGAAGAGAAAGAGAGAGAGAGAAAAATAGAGAAAGAAAGAGCGAAAGAGAAAGAACGAGAGAAGGAACGAGAGAGCAAAAGAGAACGAGAGAGTGAGAGAGAGAAAGAAAGGGAGGAAGAGAGAGAGAGAGAGAGGAAGAGAGAGAGAGAGAGAAAGAGGGAGGAAGAGAGAGAGAGAGAGAGAAAGAGGGAGGAAGAGAGAGAGAGAGAGAGAGAGAGAGAGAGAGAGAAAGAGGGAGGAAGAGAGAGAGAGAGAGAGAGAGAGAGAGAGAGAAAGAGGGATTAAGAAAGAAAGGGAGAAAGAAAAAAAAAGAAAGAACAAGAGAAAGAAAGAAACAAAGAGAGAGGGAGAGAAAGAGAAAGAAAGAAAGAAAGAAAAACAGAGAAAGAAAGAGAGAGGGAACGAGAGAGAAAGAGAGAGAACGTGCAAGGGAGAGAGAGAGGAAGAGAAAGAGAAAAAAATAGAGAAAGAAAGAGTGAAAGAGAAAGAACGGGAGAGAAGGGGGGGGGAGAGAGAGAGAGAGCAAAAGAGAAAGAGAGAAGGAACAAGAGAACGAAAGAGAACGAGAGAAAGAAAGAAAGAAAGAAAGAAAGAAAGAAAGAAAGAAAGAAAGAAAGAAAGAGAGGGGAAGAAAGAAAGAGGGAGGGAGAGAGAGAGAGAGAGAGAGAGAGAAAGAAAAAAAGAAAGAAAGGGAGAGAGAGGAAGAGATAGCGAGAGAGAGAAAGGGGGAGCGAGGAAGAAATAGAGAAAGAAAACAAAGAAAGAAGCAATGAGAGAAAGAAAGAAACAAATGGAAAGAGAAAGAGAAAGAAAGAAAGAAAGAAAAGAAAGAGAAAGCGCAAGGGAGAGAGGGAGGAAGGAAAAGAGAAAGAAAGAGAAAGAGAGAAAAATAGAGAAAGAAAGAGCGAAAGAGAAAGAACAAGAGAGAGAAATAAAGAAAGAAAGAGCGAGGGAGGGAGAGCCAGAGAGAGGGGGAGAGGAAGAAAGAGAGAAAGCAAGCTTTTTTCTTTTCTTTTTTGCACCCGGTCTTCTGATGGTGACTACAAGTGGCCATTTCAGCAGCCATGACACAGACACAATCCTCTGTTGTCACCATCAGGGAACCCGCCCTGAGAAATGCCATGCAGCCATCACATGAGTGCATTAAGACAGGAAGTGGCTGCAAAAAGGCTGCCAGAGATCAGCATTTAAAAAGTTTTGTAAGAGGATTTTATTTTGAAATACCTGTCAGTGGTTTATGGCACACAGGACTCTACAGACTATACTGAATATCCTTTGGTTATAGACTACATCTACTTTACATGCAAGAACAGCAGAGTTTAGAGGCTGGTATCCCGGCATTCACAGCACAGCCGCAGAGCTCACAATCTTTTCCCACAATCCGGTTCTTTTATATTTTAACAAAAACTCATCAAAACCCACACAATCAGCTTGGTATATAGGCTATAAAGCTTCTTCATACATACTAAGATTGCAACTGACCTATTCATCATTGTACTCACTGCCATGGAGAACCTGTCTATAGAATTGTACAATCGCACCACACATGTACAGAGTTGGGTTTAAAAAAAAAAAAAAAAAAAGACAGACCTATTTAGTTCATACAATAGTCCCAGCACTACAGTGGGGGAAAAATAACGATCGTCTCCCCTGCAGATGGTGTAGGTTTTGCCCACTTACTTAGAAATGAAGGGTCTATAATTGTTATCAGAGGTGTATTTTATATGATGGAGACAGAAGATCAACCAAAAATCCAGAAATATCACATGATACAAATGTTATGAATGGAGTTGCAGTTCAGTGAGTAAAATAAGTATTTGATCCCCAAGCAAAACCTGACTTATGCCCCATACATACGGTCGGATTTTCCGACGGAAAATGTGCGATCGGATCGGTGTGTGGGCTCCATCTGACTTTTTCCGTCTGATTTTCCGACGCACAAAGTTTGAGATCTGGATCAAAAATTTCCCGACAACAAAATCCGATCGCATAAATTCCGAGCGTGTGTAGACAATTCGGACGTACAAAGTGCCACGCATGCTCAGAATAAACTAAGAGACGAAAGCTATTGGCTACTCGCCCGTTTATGGTCCCGACGTACGTGTTGTACGTCACCTCGTTCAGAACGATTGGATTTTTCGACAACTTTGTGCGACCGTGTGTATGCAAGACAAGTATCGGCTGAAATCCATCGGAAAAAATCCAATGGATTTTGTGGTCGGAATGTCCGACGGTGTGTACGGGGCATTAGTGGTTGGTGGAGAAACCCTTGTTGGTGATCACAGAGGTCAGACGTTTCTTGTAGGTGGTGATGAGGTTTCCACATCTCAGGAGGGATTTTGCTCCTCTCTTCTCCACAGATCTTCTCTAAATCCTGAAGGTTTTTTAGCCGTCTCTTGGCAACTCGAAGTTTCAGCTCCCTCCATACATTTTCTATAGGATTAAGGTCTGGAGACTGACTAGGCCAATCCATGACCTTAATGTGCTTCTTCTTGAGCCCCTCCTTGGTTGCCTTGGCGGTATGTTTTGGGTCATTGTCATGCTGGAAGACCCATCCATGACCCATCTTCAGTGTTCTAGGTGAGGGAAGAAGGTTCTCATCCAAGATTTTACAATAAATGGCCCCGTCCATTGATCCCTCAATGGGGCAAAGTCGGCCTGTACATTTAGCAGAGAAACCGCCCCAAAGAATCATGTTTCCACCTCCGTGTGTGACTATAGAGATAGTGTTTGTCGGGTCATAGTCAGTATTTTTCTTCCTCCGCCCATCAGTGTGGCGGCACTGATGGGCGGCGCTGATGGACAGCACTGATGAGCAAGCACTGATTAGGAGACACTAATATACAGCACTGATGGGCAGCACCGATGGGCACTGATTGATGGCACTGATGGGTGGCGCTGATAAGAAGGCACTGATGGGCACTGATTGGCAGCACTAATGAGCAGGCACTGATTGGCATCACTAATTGGCACTGAAAGGCAGCACTGATTGGCATCACTGCTGGGCACTGGTTGGCAACACTGCTGGGTACTGACTGGCATCACTGATGTGCACTGTTGGGGCTGCACTGATGGGCAGTGAAAGGTAGCACTGATTGGCAGCACTGATTAGCACTGAAAGGCAGCACTGATAGGCATCACTGATGGGCACTGTTGGACTGTACTGATGATCAGTGCCCTGGTTATCTGCACAGATCTCCCCTGTGAGGAAATGCCGTTGATCATCTTTCCTCTCCTCATGCACTGTCAGTGTGAGGAAAGGAGAGCCGATAACCGGCATTTCCTTGTTTATATGTGATCATCTGTGATTGGACACAGCTGATCACATAGGTAAAGAGCCACGTCGTCGACTCTTTACCGAGATCGGGGATGCGCCGTGTCCCATTGACAGCAAAAGCGGGATGTCATGTGATGTCATCCCAGAACAACAGAATCACTCCGCGCCGTCATTTCCCTATACGCTGGGTGGGAGGCGGTTAAAGTACTAATCAATATATGTTTAATTCGATCAGCTGTACATATTTTAATTCCTGAGAGTAGGTGCTTAAATTGGGGCAGGCTGGTAGGGGCCCAAGTGCATTATTGCCCAGGGGCCCATAATACTATTAAGAGGGTCCTGTTCTCAACATATATACAATGACTATAGTCTCAGCCCTTGTACACACGGTCGGAAATTCCGATGGAAAATCTGACTGTGTTGTCGGATAATCCGACCGTTTGAGAGCTGGATATAAAATTTTCCGACAACATGATCCGATCGGACTTTGGCTGATCCAGTTTGAGAGCTGGATGTAAAATTTTCCGATCGGACTTTGTCCGATCGTTTGTAGAGAATTCCGATCGGACAAAGTGCTACGCATCCTCAGATCAAATTACGGCACCAAAGCTATTGGCTACTAGCCGCAACGTAGTCCTGTCGCAACGCACGAACGTCATCACGTTCCGAACGATCGGATTTTCCGACAACTTTGTCCGACCGTGTGTAGGCAACACCAGTTTCGGACAAAATCCGTCGGAAAAAATCAGACGGATTTTGTTGTCGGAATGTCCGACCCGTGTGTACAAGGGCTAATAAATATCCGGGTATGTCAGATCACATCAAGGATAAATACAGGAAAAGGATTTGTTACATTGTTATTTCCAATCTGTATTCTAAATAATCCATGAATGTACATGGAGGGGCGGGGCTCTGTACAGGGGTGGAGCACCATCATTTTCACCCCAATTCATAGCAGATGACGCGGTGGTCTCCTCTCCCCCCTGACCTGTGTCTGGGATCGCTCAGCTTTTGTTTGATTTGAGATTTTTGGAATCTTTTTAATAGAAGGGAGATCTGAAAACAGTCCTCAGTCTCGGGATGGGGGACCCCAATAGATATAATCACTGAAGATCTATAAACGAAGCACACCACCACCAGGAATGGTAGGAGAAGAGGAGCTGAAAAACCCATCGAGGAACCGAACGCCAATGGCGCCCGGTGTGGTAAGTCTAAGGATAAGTCGGAGTCATTGGGTTTGATGAACATCAAATAGTTTTGGGTGGAAACAGGAAAATCGGGTAGGGTCATACTTTTGTGTATCACAGTAAACAGAGAAAGCGGCAAGTTGGAGCCACAAAACACATCTCTTGGTGAAATGAAGCTATCAGATGTTCATCAGACTTGAAGACTCAATCCATCCTGAGACCCACCACTCCAAGCACCTCTGCCAATCACTTCACCAATGGGGGTTTTCACCTCCTCTCAGCCTACAAGTACCATACTCACCCGAGGGCCCTAAAGCCCCATACACACTGTCAGAGTTTCTGCTGATTTTTGTCTTCAGATTTACCAAAACCATGTAGTGCGAGGGCCGGCCTGATTGCATACAAATTGAAACTCCTAAGGTTTGACCTCATATTATATGGTTATGGTAAATCTGAAGGCAAAAATCAGCAGAAAATCTGATAGTGTGTACGGGGCTTTAAAGGATCCAGGACCGGGGCCCCTCATGGCATCGAGGGTGACCATTTTACACCCCGCATGGAGATGCGGCCTTTTCTTCAATTGTGGTTATGGAAGGTTGCCAGGTTCTACCCACCTGTATCCCTGCAACAGGGCCGTCTTTAAGGCAGGGCAAAAGGGGCAGCTGCCCTGGGCCCTGTCATTGTTGTGGGGCCCAAGGCAGCTGCCTCATACTTGCCAACTATCCCAGTTTACATTCCCTTGTCCCTTGAAGTTTTAGTCCTGTGCTGCTACTAATGCTGCCCAGCTCTGCCCTATTGTTGTGTACAGATGACTCACCTGCAGACCTGTGTTTACATGTAAATACTGGCATTCATATGTAAATAGCTGAGGCCAACTGCATTGATATGTAAATAAAGGCAGCATTCATAGGTATATCATGCCCCTCTGCAGTGAGGAGAAGATGTGCTGTAACCTATAGCAACCAGTGAGCAGTATTACTGTACAGCAATCTCTAGCAGCCAATCAACAAGCAGAAATGTGCTGTAACCTCTAGCAACTAATCAGTGAGCCTTAAGGAGTGCTGTAACCTCTAGCAACCAGTCAGTAAGCAGTAATGATATGCTGTAACCTCTGGCAACCAATCGCTGCCTGACCTGATACAGTACACTGATTTTAAGTCTAGCTGCTATTTATTGTACGTCTCAGAGAAGGTGGAGAGCGAAATTGCATGGGGGGCCCTAAGAAATTTTTTGTCCAGGGTCCAATCAATATTAAAGACAGCCCTGCCCTGCAACCTCACCAGATGCAAGTCCTATTTTTTGTCTCATTAAAATAGTTGCAATAATAACTTTATTTTTGATACATATTACACTATAAGGACTCTCCCATATCTCCTCACTTTTTTTTTGGGGGGGGGGGGGGGGGGGATATCTCAGGCCTTTCTGTGGCTGTTCAATCTGTTTTTTTTTTTTTTCAGTCTGACCCCCTCAGACCTTTGAGGAGCAGAACCATCTGAATCCCACAACGGAAGAATGCTTCTGTAATAAAGTTGTATTCTACATAAATAGAATCACTATAGTCCAATAAATATCTGAGTAGCGATGTCATATTACATCAAGGATAACACAGCAATATTTGTTACATTGTTATTTCCAATCTCTATTCAAAAGAATCCATGGATGTACATGGGGGAAGTCCATATAGGAGCAAGTGGCTGAACTATCGGGGTTGCAAAGGTCGCACTTGCTACTGGGCCCTGGCATTTGCCTCTTGGGGGGGGGGGGGGCAAAAACGTAAGGAAGGGGGCGACTTCATAACAAGTGAAAGGGTCCAACTTGGTTCGCACTGCTGCAACCCCTTTCTCAAGGACCTCCTGCCTTTTTGTCCTGAAGCATCGGGTTCTTCCTCCTCCTTTTATAATACCTGCTCCTATCAGAGCCATAAATAGAACCTTCAGGACCCCCTTGCTAGCATCTTGCTTGCGATTTCCTTGCATCTTGTTTGCGACTCGCTTGCAATTTCCTTGCTATTTGTTTGTGACCTTTGCATTTTAAAGGGTCCTTAAAGGATTTACAGAGTAAAGGGCCCTTGGCATTAGTGGGAAGGGTCTCAGGCTCAGAAAGAAGGGCCCTGGAACTGATAGAAAGGAACCCGGCGGTCAGGGGGAGATCTACATGGTTTCTTGCACTGGGGTCCTGAAGGTTCTATCTATGCCTCTGATAGGAGCTGATATTATAAAAGGAGGAGGAAGAACCCGATGCTTCAGGACAAAAAAGGCAGGAGGTCCTTGAGAAGGGGGGGGTTCCTTCACCCCCAAAACATTGAGCAGCACTCAGTCATATAGGAGATGATGTGATAAATACATCTGAAAGGTTAATACCCCAAATAGAGAGGAAACAGAGCTGGAGAGGAGAAGGAAGAACCAAATGTTTCGGGTGGGGGAGATCCTTGAGAAGAAGAGTTCCTTTACCTTGAAACGTTGGGTTCTTCCTTCTCTTCTCAACATTGTCAGGCTCTGCTTCCTCTCTCATTCAGGGCTGGTGCAAGGATTTTTGACACGTGAAACCTCATTTTGCCACTCCCCTTGGCTCCACCCCTGACTCCACCCCCTTTGCCCTGCCCCTGTATACCCCATCTTTTTAATGAAGCACCCATCAATTACAGCCCACCAGTCCCCATCAAATACAGCCTACCAGCATCCATCAAATTCAGCCTCACCAGTGCCCATCAAATGCAGCCTCACCAGCGCCCATCGAATGCAGCCTCACCAGCGCCCATCAATTGCAGCCTACCAGCATCCATCAAAGCAGCCTCACCAGCACCCATCAAATTCAGCCTCACCAGTGCCCATCAAGTCCAACCTCACATGCACCCATCAAATGCAGCCTCGCGAGCGCCCATCAAATGCAGCCTCACCAGCGCCCATCAAATGCATCCTACCAATGAATGTTTGCTTGCTTCCATTCATTCAGGAGTTGGGACACAGACAAAGTCCTCTGCCGCCACTGCGCCTCTGACACTATGTGCGAACGGAGCAGCAGCTGCCTGCTGATGCTGAGACTTAGTTGCTTGCTGCAGAGAGAAAAGAGTAAAAACACCAATGGCCGGGGCGCCCTAGTCAACAGTGCGCCCTAGGCGGCCGCCTAGTTTGCCTAGTGGTAGCACCGGCCCTGCTCTCATTACTCTATTTGGGGTACCAACCTTTTATATGTATTTAAACATCCACTCCTATATGAGTGCTGCTGACTTCCCCCTCATGTACACACATGGATTCTTTTGGATAGAGATTGGAAATAACAATGTGACAAATCCTCTTGCTGTATTATCGCTGATGTGATAAGACATATATTCAGAAATGTATTGGACTATAGGGATTCCATTCATGGAATACAACGTTATTGCAGATGTTGTGTGCTTACTCAATGTATCTCCAGTGATTGCATCTATTGGGATCCCCCCATCCCGAGACTGAGGACTGTTCTCAGGTCCTTTCTATTAATAAAGTATCTAAAAACCTCAAATCAAACAAAAACTGGAGTGATGCCAGACACCGAGCGGAGGGAGACGAGACCCCCGCCTCATCTGCATGGCAACCATGGAGCGATTGATGAGACTCCACCCTGCGCAGACACCCCCGGGGCTGATCTGTCCCAGGAAAATACCTTCCATGTCTGTAGATAGTCCCGAAGTGACGCTCAAATCGGTTTTTAAAAATAAAAATCCTATTCCAGTATGTGTTCTTAACTCAGAAAGGTCCCTTCTAGTCTTCTATGGCCCTCAGCTTCCTCCAAATCATTTTTTTTTTTTGATGGCTACGTTCACTCTCCACGGTGCCACTGTATGTAGGGCTCGGATAAGGGGTGGGCAGAAGGGACAGCTGCCTTGGCCGCAATAGTTTATTGCTGGGATTGGGGCACCCTGACCCTAACCCTAAGGGGAGGGGGGGCGCAGTTTGGCATCTTGGCCCTGGGTGCTGGATGACCTTTGTATGTAGGGCTCGGATAAGGGGTGGGCAGAAGGGACAGCTGCCCTGGGCGCAATAGTTTATTGCTGAGATTGGGGCACCCTGACCCTAACCCTAAGGGGAGGGGTGGGGCGCAGTTTGGCATCTTGGCCCTGGGTGCTGGATGACCTTTGTATGTAGGGCTCGGATAAGGGGTGGGCAGAAGGGACAGCTGCCCTGGGCGCAATAGTTTATTGCAGGGATTGGGGCACCCTAACCCTAAGGGGAGGAGGGGGCGCAGTTTGGCATCTTGGCCCTGGGTGCTGGATGACCTTTGTATGTAGGGCTTGGATAAGGGGTGGGGGTGGGCAGAAGGGACAGCTGCCCTGGGCGCAATAGTTTATTGCTGGGATTGGGGCACCCTGACCCTAACCCTAAGGGGAGGGGGGGCGCAGTTTGGCATCTTGGCCCTGGGTGCTGGATGACCTTTGTATGTAGGGCTCGGATAAGGGGTGGGCAGAAGGGACAGCTGCCCTGGGCGCAATAGTTTATTGCTGAGATTGGGGCACCCTGACCCTAACCCTAAGGGGAGGGGGGGGCGCAGTTTGGCATCTTGGCCCTGGGTGCTGGATGACCTTTGTATGTAGGGCTCGGATAAGGGGTGGGCAGAAGGGACAGCTCCCCTGGGCGCAATAGTTTATTGCAGGGATTGGGGCACCCTAACCCTAAGGGGAGGGGGGGCGCAGTTTGGCATCTTGGCCCTGGGTGCTGAATGACCTTTGTATGTAGGGCTCGGATAAGGGGTGGGCAGAAGGGACAGCTGCCCTGGGCGCAATAGTTTATTGCAGGGATTGGGGCACCCTGACCCTAAGGGGAGGGGAGGGGGGGGCGCAGTTTGGCATCTTTGCCCTGGGTGCTGGATGACCTTGTCCTGTCCCTGCCAGCCGCTCTTGCATGCTCCTGAGATGGACCATGGACTATGGGATGGGTGGTGTGGATATGAACGTGACTAATGTGCAATGCTCTTTCCAAATAAAGAGAAGTAGGGGGAAAAGGAGACGTCCTGGAAGCTCACAGAGGATGTTACAAGACGGCAGAAAAATACAATAAGAAGCATTTTCATGAAAAATTGATTACAGGGTTATTAAGTAGCGAATGTGTAAGGATTATATTTTAGAGAATGCCATTTTAAGATGACCGCGCACATTACAGTCTGATTATTTATCCTGCTTTAGCTCTACCAACAACTGCTTGGTATAAGGACCTTCCGGCCGGCATAGAACCTCGATATAAATGGATTGCTTAGACAGAGCCTTGCATGACACAGCTGTCTGTAAATCTAGAAAACATTGTACAGAGATTTTCACGTGTGTATTCCGGCTTCAGACAAATCTGTATGAGAATATGTAACTTCTGCATTTATTGTACGGAATCAGCAATCAACATTCCAGCTAAAAAAGAAAATACATTATGCTGTAAATGACATTTTATAATTGGTGCATCATCTTCATGTAACACAAGTTATAAAACGTAATGCTGATGAATCTTTTTCTAAGCTTCTCAGCAGCGGCAATATGGTGTTAATGAGTGCAGAACAAATGACCCGTGAAATGAGGGGCCTCTGAGGACTGTGAGGTGGAGGACCACAAGAAAGAATCAAGAGACCTGCAAAAGGGAGGACTGGGAAGACCTCAGGGAAGGACTAAAGCCCCATACACACGATCAGTTTTCCTGCTGAGTTTTTCCTTCAGGTTTACCAAAACCATGTAGTAGAAGGGCCTGTCTGATTACATACACATTGAAACTCCTAAGGTTTGACCTCATATTATATGGTTTTGGTAAATCTGAAGGAAAAACTCAGCAGAAAAACTGATAGTGTGTATGGGGCTTAAGAGGGCCGTGGGGAAGAATCAAGAGACCTGCAAAGGAGAACACTAAGAGGACCAAAGGGAAAGGCCAAGAGGACCAAAGGGAAAGGCCAAGAGGACCACAGGGAAAGGCCAAGAGGACCACAGGGAAAGGCCAAGAGGATAGCAGGGAAAGGCCAAGAGGATAGCAGGGAAAGGCCAAGAGGATAGCAGGGAAGGACCAAGAGGATAGCAGGGAAAGGCCAAAGGGATAGCAGGGAAAGGCCAAGAGGATAGCAGGGAAAGGCCAAGAGATAGCAGGGAAAGGCCAAGAGGATAGCAGGGAAAGGCCAAGAGGATAGCAGGGAAAGACCAAGAGGATAGCAGGGAAAGGCCAAGAGGGCCACAGGAAAGACCCAAGAGACCTGCAAGGGAGAGGACTAACAGAACTGCAGGGAAGGACCAAGAGGGCCACAGGAAAGACCTAAGAGACCTACCTGCAAGGGAGAAGACTAATGCCGCGTACACACGACCGGACTTTCCGGCAGACTAGGTCCGACGGGATCAGTCCGTCGGACAATCCAATCATGTGTGGGCTAGTCTGATCGTTTTTCAAAAAATAAAAAAATTAGACGGACCTAGAAATAGAACATGTTTCAAATCTATCCAACGGACCCAATTCCGACAAACTAAAAATCTGGAAAACCATTAGTCTGTGTGCTGGTCTGACGGACCAAATATGATGCAAGGGCAGCTATTGGCTACTGACTATTGAACTTCCTTGTTTAGTCCTGTTTACGTCATCACATTCAAAATGAACGGACTTAGTCCGGTCGTGTGTGGCCAAGTCCGCTCGTTCGGAAAGTCAGTCGGAAATCCGCCGAAAGTCCGACGGGAAGACTGTGGGACCTAGTCTGCCGGAAAGTCCGGTCGTGTTTACGCGGCATAAGAATTGCAGGGGAGGACCAAGAGGGCCACAGGAAAGACCCAAGAGATCTCAAAGGGAGATGACTAAGAAGACCGCAGGGAAGGACCAAGGGGGAAAATAGGAAAGACCCAAGAGACCTGCAAGAGAGAAGACTAACAGGAACTCAGGAGGCAACTAAGAGGACCAAAGGAAGACCCAATAGACCTACATGGGAGAGTACTGAGAGGACCATAGGGGAAGGCTAAGAGGGCCACAAGGAGGAACTAAGAGACCTGCAAGGGAGAGGATTAAGAGGACCTCAGGGGATGATTATGAAGACCACAACGAAGGACCAATAGATCTGGAAGGAGAAGTACTGAGAGGACCCCAGGTAATGACCAAGAGGAGGAACAAAGAGACATGCAAAGAAGAGGACTGAGCAGACCTCAGCGAAGGACTAAGAGGCCCACAAGGAAGGTCCAAGAGCCCCACAAAAGTCGAAGACTAAGAGAACCGCGGGGGACAACTAAGAGATCAGAAAATGAGAGAGAGAGAGAGAGAGAGAGATAGAGGACTGCTGAGAAGGACTGAGAGCACCAGAGGGAAGGACTGGGAGGACCACAACCTACATATATGTGAATATCACCCAATCCAATAAAGGATGACCACAACAGACAAATCTTGTTACATGTCTTTAGGAATCTATAACCCCCCCCCCCCCCAGACCCCCAACCCCCCCCCCCCCCCCCAGACACAGGAGAGAGCAGTCTTGAGAAACAAGCGATTCCATGTTGATTATCGATTTATCAGTACAGAGACACTCACAACAAACAGACATCACGCAATCTGATGAATGTCCATTTTCCCAGCTGTTTTCTCTGTATGAACAGATATTCCACATTTCTATTTTTCCATCTTTAAGATAAACTCACAATAACATAAAACACTAATTTCCTGTATCCAGACAATTTGTTTCAGCCACATTACACCACCGCCATATATTGGGAAGGTACTATATGGTGGAACGATCGCACATATGACGGAAAAACTGGATGTTTCAATAAATATTTCACAGTACAAAGAAACATCGAAATTTGACAGCAGAATAAAAAAAAAAAAGAAAAAACAGGTGGTTTTGGTTTCCTTTTTTTTTTTTTTTTCTTTTTTCTTTTGTAGCATGTTTAAATTTGATTACTATTACTATTGCCCGACTCGCTACCTCTGCTGGAAGTCTGTTACAAGCATCCACTACCAATATAATAATACTTTTTAAGATCAGTGTTAAACTTTCCTTCTGCTACTTTGAGGTCATGTCCCCATGTTCTCAATCTTGAAGTCATACTGAAAATGCCCTCCTGAACATTAAATGCACCTTTTATGCATTTAGGGGTTTCAATTAGGTCTCCCCTTTCCCTTCTTTCCTCCAGACTGTACATATTAAGTTCCTCCAGTTCCTCCTCATATATTTTATCCCTCAGACCTTTCACCATTTTTGTTCCCCATTTCTGGGCTCATTCTATCTTAATATCATTTGTAAGTGAGGTCCCCAGGACTTGACACAACATTCTAAATTCCTGATTCCTCTATATAGACCTTTATATCACTAGAGGGGTATATATATATATATATATATATATATATATATATATATATATATATATATATATATATACACACACACACACATTCTAAATGAGGTCTCACTATATATATATATATATATATATATATATATATATATATATATATATATATATATATATATATATATATAGATCTTTAGTGAGACCTCATTTAGAATGTATATATATATATATAGGCTTTGGGACCTCCTTCCTTCTGCTGGTGACCCCTCTAGTGATATAAAGATCTATATAGAGGAATCAGAACCCCCTTCCTCCTGCTGGTGACCCCTCTAGTGCAGGGTTAAGCAACCTTAGCCCTCCAGCTGTGGTGAAACTACAAAACCCATCATGCCTCTGCCTCTAGGAGTCATGCCTATGATTGTCAGGGTCTTGCAATGTCTCGTGGGACTTGTAGTTTCAAAACAGCTGGAGTGCCAAAGTTGCCTACTTCTGCTCTAGTGATATAAAGATCTATATAGAGAAATCAGGACCTCCTCCTTCCTCCTGCCGGTGACCCCTCTAGTGATATAAAGACCTATATAGAGAAATCAGGACCTCCTTCCTCCTGGTGATCCCTCTAGTGATATAAAGATCTATATAGAGGAATCAGGACCTCCTTCCTCCCGCTGGTGACCCCTCTAGTGATATAAAGATCTATATAGAGGAATCGGGACCTCCTTCCTCCTGCTGGTGACCCCTCTAGTGATATAAAGATCTATATAGAGGAATCGGGACCTCCTTCCTCCTGCTGGTGACCCCTCCAGTGATATAAAGATCTATATAGAGGAATCAGGACCTCCTTCCTCCTGCTGGTGAGCCCTCTAGTGATATAAAGCTCTATATAGAGGAATCAGGACCTCCCGCTGGTGATGCACCCCAGAATTCTATGTATTTCCCCCCCCGACAGACAACCGTTTAATGTTCTTGGCCTGTAGACTCCTTATATCTTTGATCATCTGTGTAACCGTGACACAAGCCTGAAATATTAATAAATGGCATTTTGATGTTGTGTTGCCCTTTTATATTAAACATCTCCAATTGAATTGGTCGGTTGGTTGAAGAGGATTACGTGTCCCTCATTATATTATTACCTCGAAAAATAGCGCGGCTGTCAATTTGTTTCTCTTTTCAAA
This sequence comes from Lithobates pipiens, assembly GCF_037356315.1. NCBI lineage: Eukaryota > Metazoa > Chordata > Amphibia > Anura > Ranidae > Lithobates > Lithobates pipiens. Next base: position 20,201,156 of record NW_027507786.1, on the reverse strand, counting down.
AGTTTTCAATGACAGAAGTAGCGGCGTTCTCCTGTACACAGTCTCTGGTGAGAAAGACATATGGTCGCTTCGTTCGTCCAGGAGGCCTGCAATACTTATTACAACCCCCCCCCCCCCCCCATCCCATTTAAAATGGAAATTTTCAGAAAATAAGCCATTGATCCCCTGGAAAGCAGTTTAGCAGAGGCTGCTGGCTTTCAGGGACTAATGTCAGCTTTGCAGCCATAGAGAAAATATTTGGATAATCGGTCAGACAGATGAGAGCGATAAACTCTTCTAGTTTTTTTTTTTATTTTATTTTTATTCTTAATGGTTTTTGGAGGGGAAGGCGCAGATTGGTGCTCAGTGACACTTAAAGCGTAATTCCACCTTGGCGGCAAATTGCATTGTTTTAAGAGCAGCAGGTCGCAGTAATTAACTCGTCATTGCCTGTCTCATTCTATATTAATACAGGTTCTTGAGGTATCTTTAATTACAGAATTTGGGGGGATTTTGCTTCGCATTGTGACAGAGGATAGCGGACTTATAAGAGTGTCAAAAATGCAGAGATTCTCAGACTTGATAGAGCGATCGCAGACATTTCCCATTTTAGTAAGAAAAATGAAAGGTCTGTTCACCATCGGTGATTATTTCACTATCCATCATTCTCAATGAGAGACTTCCCTCTGTGGTCTGAGCCTTCCATACATGTTACAATCTAATTATACAATGTATTAAGTTTAGAAAGAATTGTACATAAATCTTCACACCAGAAGATACAATGTAATCTCGAAAACTGGTAACTGAATCACTAGATACATTTGGAACTTATAACAGAACAAAGGAGATTGTAGACCAGAAAAATAATGTATGGGCACCTTCAGCACATGGAGAAAAAGCCTAGACTGGTGTGCCGCAACAAAATCAAAAACAAAAAAAAACCTGATCATTTTCCACTCGCCAGATACTTCAAGAGCTTGTACAGGCATAACGCATCAAAACAGATTATGACCAGTACTGCACAGTTGATCGTTTCTCTGCCTGTCCTTGTTGCGTGAAAAGTTATCGAAGACGCAACGTTACACTTTTAAAAGGATAGTTCTCTTAATACTGATATTTTGGTGAGAGGGACACGTTTGTAGTCTCAATGACTTTTAATAGGTGGGTCTCCAATGGTTGGGTGACCCAAGCTTGGCCCCCTAGTCGCACTACTACTCCAGCTGCAAACTCTGCCATGTACCTGGAGATGGGCCACCGCTAACAACTATCTCTGGGGTCCTCAATGAATGGTCAACGCTAACGGCTATCTTTGTGGGGTCCACAATAATCAGTCACCACCAACATCTTCCATTCTGGGGTCCCTAGTGATCGGCCACCCCTAATGGCTCTCTCTTTGGGGTTCAAGTAGATCGGCCACCACTAACAGCTATCTCTTTGGGGTCACCAATGACTGGTAACCACTAACGACTTATTTCAATGGGATCCCCTGTGATTGTCCATTGGCAGTGGCCATCTTGTTGGGGTCCCCGGGGAGCAGCTAACACTAATGGGTATCTTCTTGGGGTTCACGTAGATCAGCCACCACTAACAGCTATCCCTTTGGGGTCACCAATGACTGGTAACCACTAACGACTTATCTCTATGAGATCGCCTGTGATTGGCCATTGGCAATGGCCATCTCGCTGGGGTCCCCAGGGAGCAGCTACCACTAATGGGTATCTTCTTGGGGTTCCCATAGATCAGCCACCACTAACAGCTGTCTCTTTGGGGTCATCAATGACTGGCAACCACTAACGACTTATCTCTATAAGATCTCCTGTGATTGGCCATTGGCAATGGCCATCTCGCTGTTGTCCCCAGGGAGTGACTACCACTAATGGTTATCTCTGTGGGGTTGGCCACGAATAACGCGTTTCTTTCTGGGATCCCTGAAGATTGGCTGTCACTAACAACAACCTCTATGGGGTCCCAGAAGGGGGTCCCCGCTAACTGCTATCTCTCTATAGTCACCAATGATTGGGTACTGCCAACTGCTATCCCGCTGGAGTCCCTGAAGATTGGCCCTTGCTAACAACATTTGCTCGAGAATCCCTGACAATTGCCCACCACTAACAACTACCTCTCTTGGGTCCCTGATGATCAGCCACTGCTAATCGGCTAATCTCTACATAGTTCCTGAAGATTGGCCACTACTAATCGGCATTCTCTATGGGGTCTCCTGTGATTGGCCATTTATAATGGCCATCTCCCTGGGGTCCCCAGGGATTGGCTACCACTAATGGGTATCTCTTTGGGGTTCCCGTCGATTGATCATGACTAACAGCTTTCTCTCTGAGATCCCTGAAGATTGGCGGTCAGTAACAGCTCCCTCCCTGGGGTCTCTGACTATCGGGCACTGCTAACAACTATCTCTCTGCAGTCCGCCATGATTGGCCATTATCCAGGGCTAGCTAGCTGTAGTCCATGAAGATTGGCCACCACTAACAGCTACCTCTCTGGGGTCCCTGAACATCAGTCACTGCTAATGTCTATCTCTCCATAGTTCCCGAAGATTTCCCACTGCTATTGACTATCTCTCTGGGGTTCCCCCATGATCGGCCATTGCTAATGGTCATCACTTAGGTCCCTGGGGATTGGCTAGCACTAATGGCTATCTCTTTGGGGTACCTGTCAATCGACCATGACTAACAGCTTTCTCTCTGGGATCCCTGAAGATTGGCGGTCACCAACAGCTATCCCTCTGGGCTCTCCAAAGATCAGGCACTGCTAACGGCTATCACTCCACAGTCCCCGATGATTGGCCACTGTCAATGGCCATCTCACTGTAGTCCCTGAAGAGTAGCCACCACTAATGACATTCTCTCCAGAGTCCAAGAAGATTGGCCACCACTAACAGCTACCTCCATGGGGTCCTTGAAGATCAGCCACTGCTAACTATATCTCCAGCTACCTCCATGGGGTCCTTGAAGATCAGCCACTGCTAACTATATCTCTTTATAGTTCCGAAAGATTGGCCACTGCTATCGGCTATCTCTCTGGGGTCCCCAAAAATTGGCCACCACTACTGGCTCTCTCATCAGAGTCCCTGAGGGATAGCTATTGGTGGTGGCCAGTCCAGCCTTCCAGCATCCAAGATCAAAATAACAGTTTAGAAGGAAGAGACCCTTTAAGGAAGCCAGAGCTGCTTTACTTTATTCCCCCCGATGAGATAGAACAGATTGACTTAGAGAAAAGAGAAGCCTAAAAACACAGCAGCCTTCCCTGCACATCCATATTCATAGCAGTCCCAAATTTGCATCATACTGAGGACCGTCTTTCCCGCATTCAGCGATGGACCCCCCCCCCCCCCCCATTTCCACCTCAGCCCACCTACCGTCCTCCTTGTCTAAGACCATCATTTCAGGAACAGCTCGCTGTGTCCCTGCTCCGTCTCTGCACTCGAGTCGACCAGTCCCGAGCAACTGCGACGTGCCCCCACGTAGCCGAGGAGAAAGTCCGCCAGCCACAACTGCCTGCGACGACCCCGCTTGTCCAGCTTCCGAAAACCCCAATCACATCCCGGAGCCCAAAAAAAAAAAAAAAAAAGCAGCAGCACAAAGGCGATCCCGGCTCACTTGGCTGGCATGGAGGCGGCTGACCAGCGACCGATCAAGGCTGCACCATCGGCTCTCCCCCTCCGAGACCGCTCAGTCGGCGCGGCATAATCTGTCTCAATGGAGCGGCAGCTGACGGACGGTGACCCCCTCCCTGGAAGTCCGGCGTTCCATAAACTGCCTTCTTTATTTTTTTTCCCTGGGAACTTGGGATATTCAACGATGGCTTGAAAAGAGAAAAAGAAAAAGAAAAAAAAAGAAGAAAAAAAAAAGGAGGGGGAATGCCGGAGAGGAGATTACTGGCGCTGCCTCTCCTCCACCAGTTCATCAGCTTTGTACTGCTGCTACTGAATACATTCCAGGATCAGCTGCTTTATTCTTGTGACAAGGCTTCCTGGGGAACGCAAGGCAGCCCGGCCTCCGAGCGCCACCTACAGGACGCCGCTCGCTACTACCACCAAAGACGCGGTCAACCTGCTCAAGTCCGCTCTTCCAGCTTATGATAAATGGGAAAAAGAGGACCTGTAATGGTCTCTAAAAATAATCCATTTTTTTTTTCCTGTTTCCAAATTGGAATCCACATTACATGAGAGAGTTTTCAATTCCTCCAAAATTTTCATTAAAAGTTGGAAAATTTGGGTAAAATTTTGCAATTCTGATGCAATCCATTCAAGCAAAAAAAAGTGGAGTACTTTAAGGGGTGCGTTTTGTTTTACTGTTTCCAAATTTTAATCCACATTTCATGAGAGAGTTTAAAATTTCCCCCAAATTTTCATTTACAAAATTGCGAAATTTTGGGTAAAAATTAGCAATTCTGATGCAATACATTGGACCAAAAAGGAGGAGGAGGAGTTTAAGGGGTGCAATGGGCTTTCAATGACCCCTGAAGGTTAGGGGAGCTCCTTTCCTGTTCTTGTAGCAAATCGCGTGCCTCGTTATTTTACGAGAAGGAAAAACAGACATTGAAACATCGAAAAAAAGTTAAGTGACTGAACACAGATATTAAACAAATACCCCCAAAAATACCCCAAAAAGTGCAGAGAGACACACGGGGTCTACTTATAAAGTAGTGAATGAGCCTTTCATTATTAAAAAATACCCCAAAGCAGCTTCCAAAGCAAGAAGAAAAGAGGACTTTTTTTAAGCAGCTCCATGAACAGAACCGTTTTTGTTTTTTTTCTGTAATTTTGCAATTTCATAATTTTGCTGCAAAATTTTAATAAAAATAATCCCAACACTGAACCCCCGGCCCACCGAGACCAGAACACGAAATCTAAAGAGGACCTGTCATTAGCTTTACAAGTCTCCATGAATAAATCCCTTATTCCCACTTATCACAGTATACAGCAACCCGGATAATTGTTCAGAAAAGCTCCGCCTTTTACCATTAAAAAGCCACCCTCCCCCAGTGATTAGACTGTACATTGTAACTTTGTAGAAGGAGGGGGAGTCATTTCCTCAGTCTCCCCTCCCCCAGTGATCAGACTGTACATTGTAACTTTGTAGAAGGAGGAGGAGTAATCTCCTCAGTCTCCCCTCCCCCAGTAAACAGACTGTACATGGTAACTGTAGAAGGAGGAGGAGTCATTTCCTCAGTCTCCCCTCCCCCAGTGATCAGACTGTACACTGTAACTTTGTAGAAGGAGGAGGAGGAGGAATCATTTCCTCAGTCTCCCCTCCCCCAGTGATCAGACTGTACATTGTAACTTTATCTCCCCCTAGTGTTAACCCCTTCCCTGCCAGTGACATTTATACAGTAAATCAGTGCATTTTTATAGCACTGATCGCTGTACAATTGTCAATCGTCCCAAAAATGTGTCAAAAGCGTCCGATGTGTCGGCCATAATGTCGCAGCCGTGATAAAAATCGCAGATAAAAAATAATAGTAATAAAAATGCCATAAATCTATCCCCTATTTTGTAGACGATATATCATTTTTGCGCAAACCAATCAATATATACGCTTATTGCGATTGCCTTTTGCCAAAAATATGTAGAAGAATACATATCGGCCTAAACTGAGAAAAAAACTTAAATAATTGGGGATATTTATTATAGCAAAAAGTACAAAATATTGTGTTTTTTCCCAATTTTTCAAATTGTTTTTATTTAATTTTTCACATTTAAAAAAATCTTACATACTTTGCAACGCAATTTGCAAATCATTCATGATAATACTCAACATTCAAAGTACACATACATACATACATAGAAAAATTACATTAGGTACTTGAATGGATCGATCCTTTAACATACGTTTAAATCCAAAAATAAATCTACACACCGGGAAACCCTCTTAATTCTCCAGGGCCATCTAAATTTTCACAATTTTTCACATTTTTTTTTCTAAATTGTCGCTCTTCTTTTGTTTATAGCACAAAAAATAAAAACCGCAGAGGCGATCAAATACCACCAAAAGAAAGCTCTATTTGTGGGGGGGGGGGGGGAAAGACGTACATTTTGTTTGGGTGCCACGTCGCGCGTCCGCGCAATTGTCCGTTAAAACGGCGCAGCGCCGAATCTCAAAAAATGCTCTGGTCATTGAGCAGCCAAATCTTCCGGGGCTGAAGTGGTTAAAATGTCTGCACATATGCAGAAGTGTGGGTGTCAAATGCACGCAAGTTTGTAGCGATCTCCTGAGAAGCCGCTGATACAAGCCGCCACCGACGAGTAATCAGCATGAGAGAGTTTTCAATTCCTCCAAAACGTTCATTAAAAGTTGGAAAATTTGGGTAAAATTTTGCAATTCTGATGCAATCCATTGGAGCAAAAAAAAAAAAAAAAAAGTGGAGGACTTTAAGGGGTGCTTCTTTTGTTTTACTGTTTCCAAATTTTAATCCACATTACATGAGAGTTTAAAATTTCCCCCAAATTTTCATTTACAAAATTGCAAAATTTGGGCAAAAATTTGCAATTCTGATGCGATCCAAATTTTCACACAAGTTTATAGCGATATTCTGAGAAGCCACTGATACAAGCCGCCACCAACGAGTAATCAGCATGAGAGAGATTTCAATTCCTCCAAAATGTTCATTAAAAGTTGGAAAATTTGGGTAAAATTTGGCAATTCTGATGCAATCCATTGGAGCAAAAAAAAAGTGGAGGACTTTAAGGGGTGCTTTTTGTTTTACTGTTTCCAAATTTTAATCCACATTACATGAGAGAGTTTAAAATTTCCCCCAAATTTTCATTTACAAAATTGCAAAATTTTGGCAAAAATTTGCAATTCTGATGCGATCCAAATTTGCACACAAGTTTATAGCGATCTTCCGAGAAGCCGCTGATACAAGCCGCCACCAACGAGTAATCAGCATGAAAGAAATTTCAATTCCTCCAAAATGTTCATTAAAAGTTGGAAAATTTGGGTAAAATTTTGCAATTCTGATGCAATCCATTGGAGGAAAAAAAAAAGTGGAGGACTTTAAGGGGTGTGTTTTGTTCTACCGTTTCCAAATTTTAATCCACATTACATGGATTGGCAAAAATTTGCAATTCTGATGCAATCCAAATTTGCACACAAGTTTATAGCGATTTTCCGAGAAGCCACTGATACAAGCCGCCACCGAGTAATCAGCAGTGGAAAAAATCAGTGAAATCAGAAAAAAAAACGCAAATTATTCCAAAATATCAGAATTCAGAGTGACGACAATCTAACACCCCTAGACCAGGGATCCAATATTCGCATTTGGTGCAAGTTATCCCACGCCAATGTACAAACTTCATGCAAACCGCGCCTGAACCCATAAAGCACCCGCCACCCTGCCCCCCCCGCCATCTCCAAAAGCCTTTCCATTTCTTCAGAAGCCATGTAAAATTAAAAAAATTAAAAAAATATCGGATTTATTCTGAGCAAATGCACACACCAGCTGTAAGCTGAAATCAGGCTTGCTGCGGAAGCCACTATTCTCTAGGCTGGGAGGGAGACCCACGCATAGTTTATGAGGGTACCAGGTAGTGGATTACACGTTAGCTGCTCTCTAATTACACAGGAGGAAGTAAATTGGTTACGTTTTGACAATAGTATCTATTTCAATATTTTTGCCATTTGATCGGCCGTCTCTGTCTCATTCCAATTTACGAGGGGCCCCCTTTTTCTCCCCTCCCACTGCGCCTAATAAAGCCGGCGGTATTGATTTAGTCCTCCTCTCCCCCTGTACAGCGCGGAGCGGCTCCGAGTCGCCAGTGGAAGATATATATCCTCTATACCTTATTTTAATTAGTTTTTTGCTTATCCGTTCTCCAGCGGTTTCAAAACCACTTTCATATGGAGCGGCTAATCCTCGCAGCCCTCCAACACACTTCACGCTCGCTGTATCATTTTACGTTAAAAAAAAAAAAAAAAAAACGCTTCTTCCACCCACCATTTCCGGATAAAAAAAAAAAAAAAAATCCCCCAAATCATTAATTTCTGGTTACGGTTCGCAACCCTTCCCGGGACGACGGGCGCCAAAACCGCATCGCTAATCCTAATTCTCCTCCGTAATTTAATTATTGGGAAATAGTGACACTTCCAGCGTTACTGGACCATCGGAGACGAATACATATGCTGGAGGATGTTTTAATCATCTCGCCTCTCTTCCGCTGATTGGCCCGTCAAATCTGCGCTATTCAAAGCCAATGCAGATTGGTCCATACGAAGTCTGCTTGTGATGACAAATGGCTTAGAAGAGATGGGAGGTACGCAAGATTTAATTTAAAGCACAACTCCGCTCGGAACTGATACTTCAAAAGAAGAGCCTGAGAAACGCTGAAGAAACACACCATGGACCAGTTCAACCCGATCGATTTTCTTGTACGTTGCCTGATAGCCTAATCCATAACCTGGATGATTGACTTGTCGGTAGCCTGGTTGGTAGACTAGTCCATAGGCTGGTTCATTGTCTCTCCACAGCCTGGTCCATATCGTCATCCATTGAATAGTTCATAGCCTTATCTAGAGATTAGTCTAAAGCCCAGTTCATAGCCAGAACCATAAACAAGTTCATAGCCAAAACTACACTTTCCATAGACTGGTCCATGGCCTAATCCATAACCTGGTCAATTGACTTGTCTGTAGCCTGGTTGGTAGCCTAGTCCATAGCATGGTATACAGCCTGGTTCATTGTCTCTTCACATGCTGATCCATAGATTCACCCATTGAAAAGTCCATAGCCTGGTTCATAACCCAGTCGAAAACCCTTATCTAGAAATTAGTCCAAAGCCCAGTTCATAGCCAGAACCATAAACAAATTCATAGCCAAAACTGCACTTTCCATAGACTGGTCCATGGCCTAATCCATAACCTGGTCAATTGATTTGTCTGTAGCCTGGTTGGTAGCCTGGTTGGTAGCCTGGTTGGTAGCCTAGTCCATAGCATGGTCCACAGTCTGGTTCATTGTCTCTTCGCAGGCTGATCCATAGCTTCACCCATTGAATAGTCCATAGCCTGGTTCATAACCCAGTCGAAAACCCTTATCTAGAAATTAGTCCAAAGCCAAGATCAAAGCCTAAACCATAAACAGGTTAATAGGCAAAACTACACCTTTCATAGACTGCTCCATAGCCTAGTCCATAACCTAGTCTATTGACTTGTCTTTAGCCTGGTTGGCAGTCTAGTCTATAGCTTTATCCATGGAATAGTCCATAGCCTGGTTCATAACCCAGTTAAAACTCTTATCTAGAGAGATTAGTCCAAAGACTGGCCTTTAGACTGGTCCAAATCCCAGTTCATAGCCTGAACCATAAACAGGGTGATACTTAAAAACTACACCTTCATCTATTGACTGGTCCATAGCCTATTCCATAACCTGGCCTATCGACTTGTCTTTAGCTTGGTTGGTAGCCTAGTCCAAAACCTGATGCGCAGCCTGGTTCATAGCTTCATCCATACAATAGTCCATAGCCTGGTTTATAACCCAATCAAAACCCTTATCTAGATATTAGTCCAGGGCCTGGCCTTTAGACTGGTCCAAAGCCCACCTCATATCCTGAACCATATATAGGTTCATAGTCAAAATGACACCTTCATCCATAGCCTAGTCCATAACCTGGTCTGCAGCCCAGTCCATAACCTAGTCTATTGACTTGTCTTTAGCCTGGTTGGTAGCCTAGCCTAGCCTGATCTATAGCCTGGTTCATTGTCTCTCCACAGCCCAGTCCATAGCCTAATACAAAGAATAGTCCAAATCCTGGTTCAAAACCCTTATCTAGAGATTATCCCAATGCCTGGCTTTTAGACTGATCCAAAGCCCAATTAATTGCCTGAACTTTAAACAGGTTCATAGTTAAAACGACACCTTCATCCATAGTCTGGTCCATAGCCTAGTCCATAACCAGGTCCACAGCCTATTTATCCATAACCTGGTCTATTGACTTGTCTGTAGCTTGGTTGGTAGCCTAGTTCATAGTCTGATTGATCCATAGCCTGGCTAATTGTCTCTCCCCAGCTTGGTCCATAGCTTCATTCACAGAATAGTCCATAGCCTGGTTCATAACCCAATCAAAACCCTTAGTTCAAAGCCTGGCATTTCGACTGTTTCAAAGCCCACTTGATAGCCTCAACCATAAACAGGTCCATAGTCAAAACTATACCTTCATCCACAGACTGATCCCCGGCCTAGCCCATAAACTGGTCTGCAGTCTAATCCATAACCTAGTCTATTGGCTTATCTGTAGCCTGGTTGGAAGCCTAGGAGATAGCCTGATCCATAGCCTGGTTCATTGTTTCTCCACTGCCTGGTCCATAGTTTCATTCATCGACAAGTTCATAGTCTGCTCCATAACCCAGTCAAAACCCTTATTTAGAGATTAGTCCAAAGCCTGGCTTTTAGACTGATCCAAAGCCAACTTCATAGCCTGAACCATAAACAGGTTTATAGCCAAAACTACACCTTCATCCATAGACTGGTTCATAGCCTAGTCCAGAATTAGGCAACCTTGGCATTCCAGCTGTGGTGAAACTATAAATCCCATCATGCCACTGCCTTTAGGAGTCATGCCTGTGATTGTCAGGGTCTTGCAATGTCTCATGGGACTTGTAGTTTCACCACAGCTGGAGGACCGAGGTTGCCTAGACCTGGCCTAGTTCATAACCTAGTCTACTGACTTGTCTGTTGCCTGGTTGGTAGCCTACTCTATAGCCTGAGCCATAGCCTGGTTCATTGTCTCTCTACAGCATGGTTTATAGTTTCATCGATAGAATAGTACATAGCCTGGTTCATAACCCAGTCGAACCCCTTATCTAGAGATTAGTCCAAAGTTTGGCCTTTAGACTGGTCCAAAGCCCACTTCATAGCCTGCACCATACACAGGTTCATAGTCAAATCTATACCTTCATCAACAGACTGGTTTATAGCATATTCCATAATCTGGCTCACAGATGTTCATAAAGCCCAGTCCAAAGCTTGAACCATAAATCAGTGCATAGCCTAGTACATAGAGTGGTCTATGGCCTTGTTCACATCCTCATCCATAGAAAAGTCTATACCCTGGTCTACAGTCCAGTCCATAACCCAGTCAATGCCCTTCTCTATAGACTGATCCAAAAACCCGGTCTGTAAACTGGTCAAAAATCCAGTGCATAGCCTCACCAGAAACAAATCTACAGTCAAAATGCACCTTCAGTCATCAAACGGGTCTATAACCTAGTCCATAATCTGGTTCATAGATGTTCCGAAGCTCAGTCCGTAGCCTGAAACATAAATTGGACCATAGCCTAGTCCATGAACTGGCCCATGGCCTGGTCTACATCCTCTTCCAAAGAATAGCCTATACCCCGTTCTACAGTCCATTCCATGGCTGGTCCAAATCCCAGTCAATCGTCTGAACTGTAAACCGGCCCATAGTCTAGTTCATAGACTGGTCCATAACACGAAACCTAGAACAGCTTATAGTCTAATCTACACCCTCATCTATAGATTAGTCCATAGTCCAGTCCATATCTTGATCCATAGCCTTGAACTGTAAACCAATTTCAGAGCTCCCTCTCTACTTCTCCCATGGTGTGTAGCTTGCTATGCCAGCTGAAAGCCTTCATTGCTAAGGTGCCCATATATGACTGCCCATTCTGTAGTAAGCTGTGATGCAGATTTTTGTTCTTACCCATAAATAAAAGAAAAGAAGTAGTAACTGGGTCAGACATCTGTGTGTTTTCGACACCCGCCACTTCAGAGTCTGGGCCTATTAGGTCTAAAGATCTAGAGAGCTCCGAGAACCTGACCGGACATGTGGCCATCAGAATAACATTATTTCATCTGTATGGTGGTCATTCAACCTCTCCCCCAACCTTAGCCCTGAACCTAATATTCAAATGAACCCCTAACCCAAATGTTTAATCCATTGATTAATCCTCTAAATCCTAATTCTGGTCTTAACCTTTAACCTTAGCTTGACCTAAATCAACATCCGCAGAACCATAATTGGCTTTCTGGGCATCAGAGTTGCCATTTCTGAAGCTTCTTCTCTTGTGCTGAGATCTACCGACACCTGGCACCAAGGAAACCCAAATCCCACTTATCAGAGAGCTCCTCGGTGACGGACCAGATTTTACAACCAGAACGGTGTATATTGGCCTTCCCATCTCCAGCTATCGGAAGTCACAGTTCCCTCGGGTGTAATAGTTTATGAACGAGGGATGGTACGGAGAGTACCACACTTCTGTCTCCACATTTTACCCGTATTCCCTCTAAATTACAAAAATTTGATATTGAACTTGATAATAGGGAGGAGCAAGGTTGAAAAAAAAATAGATAAAAGTGTAAAAAAAGAGAAAGAAATAAAAAAAAAAAAAAAAAAAAGAACACACAACTGAAAATAGTAAAAATAATTTGGTCACATGGATTGGCAAATAGGTGCGAAACCACTTTGAATGATATCTTTGCATTTCTTGAAGACCCCCCCCCCCCCTCAATCCTTCCATGATTGGGAATACAGTTTCAGGGTCGTGTGGTCACATGACTGAAGGTAATGATCACCGCCTGTCACATGTGCGCCCTTCCCCTTCCACGGGAAACATACTTCGCCTTAAACCCCCCCCCCCCCAACTTCTCTCCAACCTCGTCTCTTCCAGCCAGAAAATCTCTTTAGCTTTATCCGTTGGCTCCGGTGGCGCCGGGGTTAGAACTCGGCAAAGGCTTCGCTCTATAAAAGTAAAACTAATCGCGTTGTTGCCGCTCGCACGCATTGGCATAAAGCTTGTGTGACAGCTTTACAAGGCATCGTAATAAGTCAAATATTTCCACATAAAGATTACTCTACCCAGAAAAGATAAAAAATTATTCTGCAAATGCCGTTTTTATGGCGGACGGGATAAACAAGTGCATGGCCGCGAGTTCCCCGCCATAACGTTACAAAGTAAAAAAGTTTTGATTCCTTTTTTTTTTTGCAATCTTTTCTCGTCAGTAATATAAAGAAGAAGAAGAAGAAGAAGAAGAAGAAGAAGAAAAAGAAGAAGAAGAAGGTTTGTTGATGCAATAAGAGGAGGAAGAGGCCTAATATTTCCTCCAAAGTTTAATTTTTTAAGCTGATTTCTTGAATTTCAAGAAAAGTTTCCGGGTTAAATTATGTGAACTTGACATCAAGTTACCGACACATCCTCATCATCCTCATCATCCACATCATCCTCATCATCCTCATCATCCACATCATCCACATCATCCTCATCATCCACATCATCCACATCATCCACATCATCCTCATCATCCTCATCATCCTCATCATCCTCATCATCCTCATCATCCACATTATCCACATCACCCACATCATCCACATCACCCACATCATCCTCATCATCCACATCATCCTCATCATCCACATCATCCACATCACCCACATCATCCTCATCATCCACATCACCCACATCATCCTCATCATCCACATTATCCACATCACCCACATCATCCTCATCATCCACATCATCCTCATCATCCACATCATCCTCATCATCCACATCACCCACATCATCCTCATCATCATCCACATTATCCACATCACCCACATCATCCTCATCATCCACATTATCCACATCACCCACATCATCCACATCATCCACATCATCCTCATCATCCACATCATCCACATCATCCACATCATCCTCATCATCCACATCATCCACATCATCCTCATCATCCACATCATCCACATCATCCACATCATCCTCATCATCCACATCATCCTCATCATCCACATTATCCACATCATCCTCATCATCTTCGCTCCACCACTCAGCCTGTCATTTAGATCAGCAGTCTCCAAACTGTGGTCCTGGGGGGGGGGGGTCTATTACTAACATTGACAATGGGGCACTATTCCTCCCACTGATACCAATGATGGGGCACTATTCCTCCCACTGACACCAATGATGGGGCACTATTCCTCCCACTGACACCAATGATGGGGCACTATTCCCCCCACTGATACCAAAGATGGGGCACTATTCCTCCCACTGACACCAATGATGGGGCACTATTCCCCCCACTGACACCAATGATGGGGCACTATTCCTCCCACTGACACCAATGATGGGACACTATTCCTCCCACTGACACCAATGATGGGGCACTATTCCTCCCACTGACACCAATGATGGGGCACTATTCCCCCCACTGATACCAATGATGGGGCACTATTCCTCCCACTGACACCAATGATGGGGCACTATTCCCCCCACTGATACCAATGATGGGGCACTATTCCACCCACTGACACCAATGATGGGGCACTATTCCTGCCACCAATGATGGGGCACATTTCTCCCACTGACACCAATGATGGGGCACTATTCCTCCCACTGACACCCAGGATGGGGCCCTATTTCTCCCACTGACACCAATGATGGGACAATATTCCTCCCACTGACACCAATGATGGGGCACTAATCCTGCCACTAATGATGGGGCACTATTCCTCCCACTGACACCCAGAATGGGGCACTATTCCTCCCACTGACACCAATGATGGAACAGTATTCCTCTCCTTAGTACCAAAGATGCATTGTTTACTCTCACTGACACCATGACAGTTTCCACGCCCAAAGGCCACAGTCCGGCCTCCCTAAAGTCGAATGGAAAGTAAACCCCCCCCCGTTTATGACCCCTGATTTGGATCAACCACGCAGGTCATGAGCCTCTGCTTCACAGGGCTGCTGTTAGAAATCATGGGGGACCCACCTCCTGGGGTGCAGCAAAACAGCGGCACTGACATTACCCCCTATGCCCAAAAAGAAAATTACCTGATGGGGCCCGGGAAATGTAATTTAAGCCCTGGTAAACAAGTAGGAGAGGGGATGTGGTGTATTAAAATCCATTTATTCATTTAGGGAGAAATGAACAATAAAGTTGCCCTGGGTCCTCAACCCTCCCCCCATTTGGCTGATGAGGTCTGGGCCCACTACAAGAAGACCGGTTGTACTTCCTTATCAGGAGCCCTGAACATACTCAAGAATGTCAAATGGTGAAATGTTTAGTGGGTGACTTCACTGGTGACCATTGAAGTTGGCTTCTGAATATTATTATACAGAATTGATAGAGCGCCAAAAGTTTGCACAGCACTTTACAACATGAGGGCAGACAGTACAGCTACCATACAATTCAATACGGGCGGAATCAGAAGGTCCTGCTCAGTAGAGCTTACAAGAGATGCAGCTTACACCGACTTAACCAAAGTGCCTTTTTTTGCAACATTACTTGATGTACAACCCCCATGCCAGAGATTGGCAAACACCCTTTTTAGGCCAATTCAATGCGCAATAGCCCCGAACCGACGTTCTCTCTGGTGGAGATTTCCTAAAACTGGAAAGTGAAAAATCTGGTGCATCTCTGCACACAAACCAATCAGCTTCCAGGTTTTATTGCCAAAGCTTATTTGAACAAACTGAAGATAGAAGCTGATTGGTTACCATGTACAGCTGCACCAGATTCCGGGCCCAATTTATGACTTTGACACAAGGATAAGGACCTTTATTTTTAGTCAGGTGACTATATTAAGAAAGTTATAATGTGCTAGTATGCAATGAAGCCCTCTAGCAGTGCCCTATCACCGCTCACAGGGCTTCCATCTTCACCCGGTCCTCCTTCCAGGTTGGCGGGCCCCAGTCCTTTGATTGGACGAGCCGTGATGACATCACTCGGGAGCCACAGGTTGTGGCACAGGACTTTGAAGTAATGGCATGGTTATGCCGTTCCCCATTCCTTCAGAGGTGACGCCACCAGTCTCCTATACGGGAGCCTTATTATAGGCCATTGGCTGATGCTTTTTTTTTTTTTTTGGGGGGGGGGGGGGGGGGGTGGCGGCAAATAATGCGCCCCGAGCCCACCCTTTTTCTTAAGCCAATTAGAGCCTCAGGCTCCAATCAGGTGATTCTGAAAAAAAAAAAACACACTGTAATCCAAGTGTCCGGCGCCCTACATGTAGATTAGGGGCCGGGCGCATGGAATAGGGGGGCAGTGCCCCTGCGCCCTGTATGGATGGGCCACTACTTTTATAGGCCTGCCTATAGGTAAATATCAACTATGGGAGTTTATTCCCACTTTAAATGCAGGGGGTCCGCCCACCCCTGCATTTTAATAATAGGACACTTAGCTGTCCTGGAGTGCAGCGATGTCGGCACCGCAGCTGACGTTTCCATCAGCTGTCGGGCGCACGCCGCTGCCATTGGCGGTAAGGGAAACCCGGTAGGTGTTGCATCACGGCTTCACGCCGGGTCCCTACTGCGCATGCGCGAGGCACCGCTGTGCTCTCCTACTGGCCCAGCGGCAGGGAAAGGAGGAGGGGAGGGGGAGGAGGAGGGAGCCGAGCTGCTGATGTAATTTGCCATGGCCCTAGTCTCCCGGAAGTGGGGGACGTGTACCTGTAAAAGACAAGTATCCGCCCCCCCCCCAAAAAGGTGGCAAATGTGGCACGGGGGGGGGGGGCGACAAATGAGCGAAAGCTCCAATTTTGGGAGGAACTCTGCTTCAAATGTCATTTGCCTCAGCTGAAAATCAATATTATTTTACTTTTTGTTATAATAAATATCCCCCAAAAAATATAAAAATAATAATTTTTCCTCAGTTTAGGCTAATACGTATTCTTCGACATTTTTATTTTTTTACCAAAAATATCACAATAAGCGTTTATTGATTGGTTTGCGCAAAAGTTATAGCGTCTACAAAATAGGGGGATAGTTTTATGGCATTTTTATTAATAATTTTTTTTTTTTTTTTACTAGTAATGGTGGTGATCAGCGGTTTTTATTGTGACTGCGACATTACGGCGGACATATTGGACAATTTTGACACATTTTTGGGACCATTGGCATTAATACAGCGATCGGTGCTATAAAATTGCATTGATTACTGTAAAAATGTCACTGGCAATGAATGGGTTATCACTAGGGGGCAGGGAGGGGTTAAGTGTGTCCTGGGGAGTGTTTCTAACTGTCTGGGGGATGGGCTAGCAGTGACACGACACTGATTGCTGCCCCCCCATGACAGGGAGCAGACGATCGGTGTCCTGCCACTAGGCTGAACGGGGAGATGCTGTGTTTACATCAACAGCTCCCCGCTCTTCAGCTCTGTGACACGATCGCGTGTATCCCCACGGACATTGAGTCCGCAGGTCCCGCGGGCACGGAGTTCGTGGCGGGTGTGCGTGCGGCGGGAAATTCAAAGTAACGTACGGGTATGTCACTTTTGCCCAGCCGTGCCATTCTGCCGACGTATATATACACAGGCGGCGGTCGGCAATCGGTTGAAACAATAAAAGTGAAATATTCCTTTAAATATCGTACCTGGGGGGCGTCTATAGTATGCCTGTTAAGGGGCGCATTTCTCCCGTTTTTAGAACAATACCGCAGCAAAATTACATTTCTAAAGGACAAAGTGTCATTTAAAACTGAATGCGGCTGTAATGAATTGTTGGGTCTCGGCAATATACTGTAGATAAAACTCATTGAAAAAAAGGACATGCCCCCCCCAGTCCATTTCCAAGCCCTTTGGGTCTGGTATGAAAATTAGGGGAACCCCGAAATCCCCCAAAAAAAAAAATTATGTGAGGTCCCCCCCAAAATCCATACCAGGCCCTTCAGGTCTGGTATGGATTTTAATGGGAACCCTGCGCCAACAAAATAAATGGGAGTCCCCCCCCCAAATCCATACCAGACCCTTATCCGAGCACGCAACCTGGCAGGCTGCAGGAAAAGAGAGGGGGGGGGGGGGGGCGAGACACCGTACCAGGCAACATGACCCCCAAAGCACCTTGTCACCATGTTGATGGGGACAAGGGCCTCATCCCCACAACCCTTGCCCGGTGGTTGTGGGGGTCTGCAGGCGGGGGGGGCTTATCAGAATCTGGAAGCCCCCTTTAACAAGGGGACCCCCAGATCCCACCCCAGATCCCACCCCCCCATGTGAATTAGTAATGGGGTACATTGTACCCCCTACCACTTCACAGAAAAAAGTGTAACATTTTTTAAAGAAGACAAGAGAAAGTCCTTTATTTTTTTAATAAAGTCACAACCGTTCCACCTCCCGCCGACTGACGCTGCTTTTCACAAAGAAAGGAGCCAGTAAATGACATAGGGGCCCAGGCACCACATGGGGGTGTTGAGGCCCCATTCACACCCGAGCAAAGAGCTTGGAGGCAGAAAATCACGCAATTTTACCGCGATTTTGCGGCTTTTTCGCTGCATTTTTTACCGCGTTTTTGCATAATTTTTTACCACGTTTTGCCGCGATTTTTATACAGGGCAAAAGGGTCACCAATGTAAAAAGAAGAAAAAAACGCCCCAAATCTGCCCGATTCGAGCGACAAAAAAGGGTCCAGAACTTGTTTGAGCTTCAGTCCTTCGGCTTTCCGGCGTCTTGCAGTGGAGATGTGAACCGTCTCCATTGAGAATAATAGTTTCCCCACCACCCCCCTCCCCCCCTCCAGCGTTTGGTAGCTTCAGGCTTCAAGCTACAAAATGCTCAGGCGTGAATGGGGGCCTTAAGGTGTGCCCAGGCACACCCGGCACGTCCTGTGTGCGTGCCTATGTCCGTGTGCGTGCCTACGTCCGAGTGCGTGCCTACGTCCTGTGTGCGTGCCTACGTCCTGTGTGCGTGCCTACGTCCGAGTGCGTGCCTATGTCCGAGTGCGTGCCTATGTCCAAGTGCGTGCCTACGTCCGTGTGCGTGCCTACGTCCGTGTGCGTGCCTACATCCTGTGTGCGTGCCTACGTCCGTGTGCGTGCCTACGTCCGTGTGCGTGCCTACGTCCTGCGTGCGTGCCTACGTCCTGTGTGCGTGCCAACGTCCGTGTGCGTGCCTACGTCCTGTGTGCGTGCCTACGTCCTGTGTGCGTGCCTACGTCCTGTGTGCGTGCCTACGTCCGCGTGCATGCCTACGTCCACGTGCGTGCCTACGTCCGCGTGCGTGCCTACGTCCTGTGTGCGTGCCTACGTCCGCGTGCGTGCCTACGTCCTGTGTGCGTGCCTACGTCCGTGAGTGTGCCTACGTCCTGTGTGCGTGCCTACGTCCGCGTGCGTGCCTACGTCCTGTGTGCGTGCCTACGTCCGTGAGTGTGCCTACGTCCTGTGTGCGTGCCTACGTCCGCGTGCATGCCTACGTCCTGTGTGCGTGCCTACGTCCGCGCGCGTGCCTACGTCCGTGTGTGTGCCTACGTCCTGTGTGCGTGCCTACGTCCTGTGTGCGTGCCTACGTCCGTGTGTGTGCCTACGTCCTGTGTGCGTGCCTACGTCCGCGTGCATGCCTACGTCCGTGTGTGTGCCTACGTCCTGTGTGCGTGCCTACGTCCGTGTGCGTGCCTACGTCCGTGTGTGTGCCTACGTCCTGTGTGCGTGCCTACGTCCGCGTGCATGCCTACGTCCTGTGTGCGTGCCTACGTCCTGCGTGCGTGCCTACGTCCTGCGTGCGTGCCTACGTCCTGTGTGCGTGCCTACGTCCGTGTGCGTGCCTACGTCCTGTGTGCGTGCCTACGTCCGCGTGCATGCCTACGTCCTGTGTGCGTGCCTACGTCCGAGTGCGTGCCTACGTCTGTGTGCGTGCCTACGCCCTGTGTGCGTGCCTACGTCCGAGTGCGTGCCTATGTCCAAGTGCGTGCCTACGTCCGTGTGCATGCCTACGTCCGTGTGCATGCCTACGTCCTGTGTGCGTGCCTACGTCCTGTGTGCGTGCCTATGTCCGAGTGCGTGCCTATGTCCGTGTGCGTGCCTACGTCCTGTGTGCGTGCCTACGTCCGTGTGCGTGCCTACGTCCTGTGTGCGTGCCTACGTCCGTGTGCGTGCCTACGTCCTGTGTGCGTGCCTACGTCCGTGTGCGTGCCTACGTCCTGTGTGCGTGCCTACGTCCTGTGTGCGTGCCTACGTCCGTGTGCATGCCTACGTCCTGTGTGCGTGCCTACGTCCTGCGTGCGTGCCTACGTCCTGCGTGCGTGCCTACGTCCTGTGTGCGTGCCTACGTCCGTGTGCGTGCCTACGTCCTGTGTGCGTGCCTACGTCCGCGTGCATGCCTACGTCCTGTGTGCGTGCCTACGTCCGAGTGCGTGCCTACGTCTGTGTGCGTGCCTACGCCCTGTGTGCGTGCCTACGTCCGAGTGCGTGCCTATGTCCAAGTGCGTGCCTACGTCCGTGTGCATGCCTACGTCCGTGTGCATGCCTACGTCCTGTGTGCGTGCCTACGTCCTGTGTGCGTGCCTATGTCCGAGTGCGTGCCTATGTCCGTGTGCGTGCCTACGTCCTGTGTGCGTGCCTACGTCCGTGTGCGTGCCTACGTCCTGTGTGCGTGCCTACGTCCGTGTGCGTGCCTACGTCCTGTGTGCGTGCCTACGTCCGTGTGCGTGCCTACGTCCTGTGTGCGTGCCTACGTCCGTGTGCATGCCTACGTCCTGTGTGCGTGCCTACGTCCGTGTGCGTTAGCTGAAAATAACTGTCACTTTATAGAAGTCAGAACCCTCACTCTTGTGTGTTAGCTTTGTAAATCGAGCAAAAAAAAGAATAATAAATGGAAAAAAAAAAAAAAAAAGAAGGGAACTGAAGCCCCCATTACAGAGCTCTGAACTGTACAATTTAATTGCAGCCAAGAAGGGAACGTCTTCTGCTTGCAAAAAAACAAAAAAATAAACTTTTACAACTGAAGAGTCATTTCCTGGCTTTTGTCTTGATGGACAACAACCCGGCTGATTATCTAGGAGACTTCTTTGTGTTCCTTCTCTGTTCCTCAAAACTTCCCAGTCTGTGTCTGGGTGGCCCGGCGGCCCGGCGGCCCGGCGGCCCGACCCTTTTATACCGCGGCGTATACAATAAATAGATATTTAGTAAAAAGGAACCTTTTAAAAAAAAGAGCAACAAAAAAAAAAAACTTTAAAGACGCGGTAACCCGGCGGTGCAAAAAAAAAAAACGCTCTTTTTGCGGCATCAACACAACTCCTGCTTTGAGTCCTCCAAGTGGAAGTAAAGCGGAGAGGAGCGGGGGGGAAGGTGCCGGAACGGGGTGACCCGTCACATCTCAGTCTTTGCTCTCGACTTGCCTTTGCCTGCTGAAGACGGCTCCCCGCTGCTTTCCTGACAATCATCCGCGGAGAACGCGCTCAACTTACCGCGGAGCCCCCAGCAAGAAAAGAAGACGCTGAAAATGTCACCGATGCCGACAAGATTAAAGGCATCTTTAAGCATAAAAAGTATTGATCAGTTGGGGCCCCGCAATCTTTTTTTTTATTTTATTTTTTTTAACTCAATTCATCACAGGCGCGTTAAATGAAAAGCAGAGCGCTTTACAAGAGAATCTCCAATTATGACACGGAGTCTCCGGGAACGCAAGATTGCCGGTGAGAGCGCAGAATGCGGCGCGCGGCGAGGGAAGGTTTGCCGGGTAGGATTGGGTTCTGCTGATTGTAGGAACTCGATAATTGCCGGCGAGAGCCGATCGGCACAAAAGAGGGATATCGGCAAGGTTCGCACAGGGAGAGCCGGGTTCTGCTTGTCGACCACAAAAAAAAAAAAAAAAAAAACGACTTTTCTGGCTCTGGTTTTCATGGCATTGCGTAGAACTTAAAAAAAAAAAAAAATAAATATGGACATTTGACCATTTGACCACATTTGATAAAATGGCGATTGTTAATTTTTTTTTTTTTTTTTTTTTTTATGCCATTTGTGCAGCAGCATTTCAAACACACCAGTTTATGAAAAAAATACACTTTAATGAATAAATAAATAAATAAATAAATAAATAAATAAATAAAAATGGACATGGGTGGGGGGGGGGGGAGGGTTGCCTTGGTTTATTGGTCGGGGCTTCAGGTAAGGCTTTTTCTGGCACTTCTCATTTTTTCTTTTTTTTTTTAAGTTTAAATCAGTATTTTTTACTAGAAACTGACTTATAACCCCCTCCCAAAAATTATATATATTTTTTTCCTTTTTTTAGCAGAGACCCTAGAGAATAAAATGGCAATAGTTAAATTTTTTTATGCCATTTGTGCAGCGGCTTTTCAAACACACTCGTTTTGGAAAAAAAATACACTTTAATGAATAAAAAATAAATAAATAAGTAAAAATGGACATGGGGGGGGGGGGGGGGGTGCCTTGGTTTATTGGTCGGGGCTTCAGGTAAGGCTTTTTCTGGCACTTCTCATTTTTTCTTTTTTTCTTAAAGTTTAAATCAGTATTTTTTGCTAGAAAATGACTTATAACCCCCCCAAAAATTATATATTTTTTCCTTTTTTTTTGCAGAGACCCTAGAGAATAAAATGGCAATTGTTAATTTTTTTTTTTTTATGCCATTTGCGCAGTGGCTTTTCAAACACACTAGTTTTGGAAAAAAAAATACACTTTAATGAATAAAAAATAAATAAAAAAATAAATAAATAAAAAAATGGACATGGGGGGGGTAGCTGGCTGGGGTTGTAAGCCCGCCTTGGTTTATTGGTTGGGGCTTCAGGTAAGGCTTTTTCTGACACTTCTCATTTTTTCTTTTTTTCTTTTTAAGTTTAAATCAGTATTTTTTGCTAGAAAATGACTTATAACCCCCCCCCCCCCCCCCAAAAAAAAAAAATTATATATTTTTTCCTTTTTTTAGCAGAGACCCTAGAGAATAAAATGGCAATTGTTACATTTTTTTTATGCCATTTGTGCAGCGGCTTTTCAAACACACTAGTTTTTGAAAAAAAAAATACACTTTAATGAATGAATAAATAAATAAATAAAATGCACATGCGGGGGAAGGGGGGAGGAGCTGGCTGGAGTTTTAAGCCCTCCTTGGTTTTTCTGGCACTTCTCATTTTTTCAAGTTTAAATCAGTATTTTTTTGCTAGAAAATGACTTATAACCCCCTAAACATTATAATTGTTTTCATTTTTTTTTAGCAGAGACCCTAGAGAATAAAATGCAGATTGTTACATTTTTTTTTTTTTTATGCCATTTGCGCAGCTGATTTTCAAACACACTAGTTTTGGAAAAAAATACACTTTAATGAATAAAAAAAGAAAAAAAATGTACATGAGGGGGGGGGGGGGGGGGGGGTGGGGCAAGCCTGCTGGGGTTGTAAGCCCGCCTTGGTTTATTGGTTGGGGCTTCAGGTAAGGCTTTTTCTGGCTTTTTCTGGCACTTTACATTTTTTCAAGTTTAAATCAGTATTTTTTGCTAGAAAATTACTTATAACCCCCTAAACATTATATTTTTTTTTCCTTTTTTTAGCAGAGACCCTAGAGAATAAAATGGTGATTGTTAATTTTTTTTTTATGCCATTTGCACAGCGGCTTTTAAAACACACTGGTTTTGGAAAAAAAATACAATTTATTGAATAAAAAAATAAATAAAAAAAAAACACACAACATATAACCCAATTTAATAAAATATAAAAGATGATATTATGCTGGCTAAATAGATACCAAACATGTCACCCTTTCAAATTGCGCACGCTCGTGGAATGGCAACAAACTGCAGTACTTAAAGTGGAGGGACAGCCTAAAATAAAAAATGGCATTAAAATTCTTAACAAAAAAAAATAAAAAATGTAAAAAAAAAAAAAAATATATATATTATTTTTTTTTTAAACTTACCTGAAACGGCTGTTGCTAGGCAGTCTTCCTAATCTGCCTCTTCCTATTCCGCGGCGTTTCCTCCTCTTCGGTGAGCGCCCCCGTTGCCTTCTGTGTCCCAGAAAACAACGGGGGGGCCATTCACAAAGCGCTGTGCGATTCGCGCATGCGCTGTAGGAAAACGAGCACCGAAGCCGCAAGGCTCCACTGCCTGTTTCCCTTCGTTAAGATGGAGGCGCCGGCAGTCGCTCCGATGGACCGATCGGCCTGGGGGGGGGGGCCGTCATCGCGGGCTCGCTGGACAGGTAAGTGTCCTTATTGAAAGTCAGCAGCTACAGTGTTTGTAGCTGCTGACTTAAAAAAAAAAAAAAAAAAAACCTCCCTTTAAAGAGGAACTGCAGTCCGCTCACATAATTTGTAATAAAAAAAAGCTTTGCCAATCTGAAGCTTCCCTCCAACCACTGTGCATATTATTTTATATATACTGCGATTCTATACTGGCCAAATATGCTGCAGAAATCTCCCTCCACTGAGTCTGGCTGCAGCTCATTTCCCAGATTTACACAGAGGCACAACCTCCAGCTCTGCAGCTCTCATTGGCCCTCTTATGACTCATCCCCCCCTCCCTTTCCTGGCAAACTATCACCAGAGTGAGAGAGAGAGAGAGAGAGCTGTGCATGATGTCATAAGCCTCGGCTTTTTACCAGACTAGAAACAGGAAGTGGGCGTGTAAGGAATTTACTGGCAGAAAAAAAAAAAAAGAAGAAGTTTTACTATCCAAAGTTAAAACAACAACAAGGGCAGAAGATTTAACCACTTAAATCGGTCCGAGCCTCTTTTTGAGATTTGTTGTTTACAAGTTATAAACTGTTTTTTTTTGCTAGAAAATTAACTTATAACCCCCAAACATTACAATTTTTTTTTTCTAACACCCTAAAGAATAAAATGGCGGTCGTTGCAATACTTTCTGTCGCACCGTATTTGCGCAGCGGTCTTACAATCGCACTTTTTTTTTTGGAAAAAATACACTTTTTTTTAAAGAAAAAAAATAATAAGACAACAGTAAAGTTAGCCCAATTTTTTATTATTTTTTTTATATTGTGAAAGATAATTTTTTTTTTACGCCGAGTAAATTGATACCCAACATGACGCGTTTTTCAAAATTGCGTCCTCTCGTGGAATGGCGACAAACCTTTACCCTTAAAAATCTCCATAGGCGACGATTAAAAAAATTCCACAGGTTGCATGTTTTGATTTACAGAGGAGATCTAGGGATAGAATTATCGCTCTCGCTCCAGCGATCGCGGCGATACCTCACATGTGTGGTTTGAACACCGTTTACATATGCGGGCGCCGCTCACGTATACGTTCACTTCTGCCGGGACGGGGCGCGTTTGAAAAAAAAAAAAAAAATTTTCTTATTTATTTTACTTTTTATTTTTAAAAAGAAAAATTGTGTCGTTTTTTATTCCTATTACAAGGAATTTTTTTTTTACACCGAGTAAATTGATACCCAACATGACGCATTTTTCAAAATTGCGTCTTCTCGTGGAATGGCGACAAACCTTTACCCTTAAAAATCTCCATTGGGGACGATTAAAAAAATTCCACAGGTTGCATGTTTTGAGTTGCAGAGGAGGTCCGGGGATAGAATTATTGCTCTCGCTCCGACGATCGCGGCGATACCTCACATTGTGTGGTTTGAACACCGTTTACATATGCAGGTGCCGCTCACGTATACGTTCGCTTCTGCGGGCGCCAGCTCGCCGGGACGGGGCGCGTTTGAAAAAAAAAAAAATTATTTTCTTATTTATTTTACCTTTTATTTAAAAAAGAAAAATTGTGTCGTTTTTTTATTCCTATTACAAGGAATTTTTTTTTTTACGCCAAGTAAATTAATACCCAACATGACGCGTTTTTCAAAATTGCGTCCTCTCGTGGAATGGCGACAAACCTTAAATTTAAAAAGAAAGAAAATAAATATAAAATGCCCTTTAAGAGCTATGGTAAGAGGTATGGGCGGAAGTGACGTTTCGATGTCGCCTCCGCCCTGCAATGGTATGGAGACCGGTGGGGGGGAGGGGTCATCTCCTCCCTCACTCTTCTCCATACCCAGCAAGGGAGAAGATCCGATCGCCTCCGGTAAGCGGTGGAGGGCACCGGAGCATGGCGGGAGGGGGGGAGGGGGCCCCTTTGCTGTCGATGATAAAAGTGATCTCGTGGCGAATCCGCTGCAGAGACCACTTTTATTGGAAAGCGGACCGCCGGCCGAAGAAGAGAATACCGGGGGTTATGGCAGTTAGCCGCTGCCATAACAACGATATTCCTCTTCAAATTCAGGACGTATATCGGCGTGCGGCGGTCCGGAAGTGGATAATAGATGGAAAAGACAGAAAAAAAATGACTGAAGGTCCGCTTTAAAAACCTCCATAAATGACGCTTTAAATAGTGATAGAATTATTGCTCTCGCTCTGACGTTCACGGCGATATCTTACATGTGTGGTGCGAACACCTTTTACATATGCTTGCCCGACTTGCGCATGCGTCGGCTTCTGCGCACACGCTCTGAGGGATTGGGGCATTTGAAACATTTTCTCTTCTTTTTTATTTTTTTTTTATTTTACGTTTTATTTATTTTTTAAACTGTTTCTTTAAATTTTCTTTTTTTTAATCAAATAAGTAAAACATTCCTTGTAATAGAAATAAGGGGGTGACAGGTCCACTTTATGGGGTAGATCTGGGGTTCATAAGTCTATGATCACCGCCATTACTAATAAAAGTAAATAAAAATGCCATAAAAACGTCCCATAGTTTGAAGATGCGATAACTTTTGCGCAAAAGCAATCGCTTATTGGGATTTTTTTTTTTTTTTTTACCAAAAACATGTAGCAGAATATATATTGGCCTAAATTGATTAAAAAAAAAATAGATTATTATTTTTTTTTTTTACATATTTTTATTGGATATGTTTTATAGCAGAAAGTAAAAAAAAAAAAAAAAAAAAAAGTTTTTTCCTTCAAAATTGTCGTTTTTTTTTTTGTTTATAGCGCAAAAAATGAAAACCACGGAGGTGATCAAATACCATCAAAATAAATATATATATATTTTTTTTTTTTACCAAAAACATGTAGCAGAATATATATTGGCCTAAATTGATAAAAAAAAATAGATTATTTTTTTTTTTTACATATTTTTATTGGATATGTTTCATAGCAGAAAGTAAAAAAAAAAAAAAAAAAAGTTTTTTCCTTCAAAAATTGTTGTGTTTTTTTTTTTTTTGTTTGTTTATAGCGCAAAAAATGAAAACCACGGAGGTGATCAAATACCATCAAAAGAAATATTTTTTTTTTTTTTTTACCAAAAACATGTAGCAGAATATATATTGGCCTAAATCGATTAAAAAAATAGATTTTTTTTTTTTTTTTTACATATTTTTATTGGATATGTTTTATAGCAGAAAGTAAAAAAAAATAAAATAAAAGTTTTTTCCTTCAAAATTGTCGTTTTTTTTTGTTTATAGCGCAAAAAATGAAAACCACGGAGGTGATCAAATACCATCAAAAGAAATATTTTTTTTTTTTTACCAAAAACATGTAGCAGAATATATATTGGCCTAAATTGATTAAAAAAAAAATAGATTATTATTTTTTTTTTTTTTACATATTTTTATTGGATATGTTTCATAGCAGAAAGTAAAAAAAAAGAAAAAAAAAAGTTTTTTCCTTCAAAATTGTTGTGTTTTTTTTTTTTTTTGTTTGTTTATAGCGCAAAAAATGAAAACCACGGAGGTGATCAAATACCATCGAAAGAAATTTTTTTTTTTTTTTTTACCAAAAACATGTAGCAGAATATATATTGGCCTAAATTGATTAAAAAAATAGATTATTTTTTTTTTTTTTTTTTACATATTTTTATTATAGCAGAAAGTAAAAAAAATAAAAAAAGTTTTTTCCTTCAAAATTGTCGTTTTTTTTTTTTTTGTTTTGTTTATAGCGCAAAAAATGAAAACCACGGAGGTGATCAAATACCATCAAAATAAATATATATATATATTTTTTTTTTTACCAAAAACATGTAGCAGAATATATATTGGCCTAAATCGATTAAAAAAATAGATTTTTTTTTTTTTTTTTACATATTTTTATTGGATATGTTTTATAGCAGAAAGTAAAAAAAAATAAAATAAAAGTTTTTTCCTTCAAAATTGTCGTTTTTTTTTGTTTATAGCGCAAAAAATGAAGACCACGGAGGTGATCAAATACCATCAAAAGAAATATTTTTTTTTTTTTTTTTTTACCAAAAACATGTAGCAGAATATATATTGGCCTAAATTGATTAAAAAAAAAATAGATTATTTTTTTTTTTTTTTTACATATTTTTATTGGATATGTTTTATAGCAGAAAGTAAAAAAAAAAAGAAAAAGTTTTTTCCTTCAAAATTGTCGTTTTTTTTTTGTTTGTTTGTTTATAGCGCAAAAAAATAAAAACCACGGAGGTGATCAAATACCATCAAAAGAATTTTTTTTTTTTTTTTTTTACCAAAAACATGTAGCAGAATATATATTGGCCTAAATTGATAAAAAAAAAAAAAAAATAGTTTATTATTATTTTTTTTTTTTACATATTTTTATTGGATATGTTTTATAGCAGAAAGTAAAAAAAAAAAGTTTTTTCCTTCAAAATTGTCGGTTTTTTTTTTTTGTTTGTTTATAGCGCAAAAAATGAAAACCACGGAGGTGATCAAATACCATCAAAAGAAATCTCCATTTGTGGGGAAAAAAGGGACGCCAGTTTTAATTGTGTACAGCGCCACTTGTCAGTAGTAGCGCAGTGCCGTATCATAAAAAAATGGCCTGGTCATTAGACAGGGGTGGGGTAAAACCTTTCCGGGGCTGAAGTCGTTTAAAAAGAAAAAAACGAATAGTTTTACTTCCACCATGGACTGGGAGTGATGTCATGACGTCCCTCCGATCCTCCGAGGCCATAGAGGCGATCAAAGACAATCTACTCTTTGATTGGCTCTGAGACCAGTTGGCCGCACCGTCAGGATCCTTTCTTGGCCAAGCTGGTGGAAATGGTAAGGCCGAGAAACACTGGCAAGTAGCGGGGGGGGGGGGCGGTTACATGTCCCCCCCTCCCCCGCAGCTTCTGAAAACGCTCCAGTGGCTCATGGGCCACTCAGAATACTTTCATGAGAAAGCCAGCTAATACGTATTGTGGTCTTAAAGTCCTATTAAACACACAGGCCGAAAGAGACACTATGTGTCCTCATCCTTATAAGGCAGAATACACATAGGGAATGGATACGTAGCCATAGGGAACAGATTTGTAGCCATAGGGAACGGATACGTAGCCATAGGGAACAGATTTGTAGCCATAGGGAACGGATACGTAGCCATAGGGAACGGATACATAGCCATAGGGAATGGATTCATAGTCATAGGGAATGGATACGTAGCCATAGGGAACAGATTTGTAGCCATAGGGAACGGAAACGTAGCCATAGAGAACGAATACGTAGCCATAGGGAACGAATACATAGCCATAGGGAACGGATACGTATGCCATAGGGAATGGATATGTAGCCATAGGGAATGGATATGTAGCCATAGGGAACGGATTCATAGTCATAGGGAACGAATACGTAGCCATAGGGAACGGATACGTAGCCATAGGGAATGCATACGTAGCCATAGGGAACGGATACGTAGCCATAGGGAACGGATACGTATGCCATAGGGAATGGATATGTAGCCATAGGGAACGGATTTGTAGCCATAGGGAATGGATATGTAGCCATAGGGAACGGATTTGTAGCCATAGGGAATGGATATGTAGCCATAGGGAACGGATACATAGTCATAGGGAACGGATACGTAGCCATAGGGAACGCATTTGTAGCCATAGGGAACGGATACGTAGCCATATGGAACGGATTTGTAGCCATAGGGAATGGATACGTAGCCATAGGGAACGGATACGTAGCCATAGGGAACAGATTTGTAGCCATAGGGAATGGAGACATAGCCATAGGGAACAGATTTGTAGCCATAGGGAATGGATACGTAGCCATAGGGAACTGATAAGTGGCCATAGGGAACGGATTTGTAGCCATGGACTTTATGAGGGACATATAGACCAGGGGTCTCCAAACTACGGCCCTCCAGTTGTTCAGGAACTACAATTCCCATCAGGCCTAGTTATGTCTGCGATTGTCAGAGTTTTGCAATGCTTCGGGGGACGTGTGGTTCCGCAACAGCTGGAGGGCCGTAGTTTAAACATCCCTGATCTAGAGAAAAGCAAAAAAAACACAGATATATAAAAAAGCAGAAATTTTTATTGTTTGACATTAAAATCAAGAAGAAGACTCTACAAAAGTCATTAAAAACATGTCTGCCTTTAGGTTCACATAGATGAAATGATTCCAAAAATAAAAATAAAAAAAATGTAAACTCGACGCGTTTCGTATTATCTTCCTCAGGTGTACGTGTGAAAACAATAGACATGACGCCACCCAGTTGCTGTTTGGACTTACAGAGTACAATATTGACTGGAATAAACAAAAATCGAGTGAGGTATCTTCATTGCAGCATGGGCACCAAAGAGGTAGGGGGCCGCCGTAGTACAACATTGTGAATGAAGGTACAAGTTCTAAACCGTATCGGAATCGTCCAGGTCCAGCAGCATCACAGCCTTTGCTTTTCTCTATACGTCCCTCAAAAAGTCCACGGCTACGCCTCAGTCCTCTATGTGCATCAAGCCAACCCTAGGAGGTTGTAGAAAGACCAAACTGATAGCTACTAGACGCAGTGCTGGGACAAGGTCATCCCAGAAGGGGCGGCCCATCCATTGTGGGCACACGGGCCCCCCTCCCTATCCATGTCACCCCCCTCCCTATCCATGTCGCCCCCCTCCCTATCCATGTCACCCCCCTCCCTATCCATGTCGCCCCCCTCCCTATCCATGTCACCCCCCTCCCTATCCATGTCGCCCCCCTCCCTATCCATGTCGCCACCCTACCTATCCCATGCGTCCGGCCACTTTCATCAAATCCTATGGCGGGGGGGGTGGCTAGGTGGGGGTGTTTTTTTGAAGCACCTAATTAGAGCCAGAGGCTCCAATAGGCTTCAAAATAGGGTGGGTTCGGGACGCAGAGCATTGCTTCTGGTGCCCACCCAGGTGTGTTGTAACAGTGAATGAATATTCGCTGTTGCAACACTGATCCTCCTCCCAGCCAATCAGTTAAGCGCATCTGATATCCGTTAACTTGACTGGCTGAGAGGACAGGTGATCCTATTGGATGCCTAGGAGGAGGGAAGAGATGCACGGGCGGAAGCAAGGAGGAGAAGACACTGGGGGGTGCTTCCCTATGCCCGCCGCAAGCTGATGTTCACCGGTGCCCTGATTCCCGGCGCTGCCTGATGTGCCCACCGATGCCCCGATTCCCGCTGCTGCCTGATGTGCCCGCTGATCCCTGCCGCTGCCCAATGTGCCCACCACCTAGATGGTGTAAGTGCCGGTGGACTAGCAGAGCGTGTGGGGGGGGCTGTTTTCTGCCCCCCCCTCCCCGAAAAAAAAAACACCAGCCACCACTGTCATCTAGTACCCAGGGCAAAGATGCCAAACTGTGCCACCCCTTCCCACCACCCAGCAGTCACTCGTTTGTTAACATCACTGCCGCCGTCACTACTCCTTTCAGCCTTGTAACAGAGGAAAGGCGCCCCCATCTCTACAGTAAACCATTGTGCCCAGGGCAGCCACCCCCTCGTGCCCAGGGCAGCCGCCCCCTCGTGCCCAGGGCAGCCGCCCCCTCTTGCCCACCCCTTGTCCTGGCCCTGGCTAGACGACTGAACTAGCGATACCCCGATGGATACAATGCTAAGCTCAGCCTCTGATCATCAGAAAGAGTCTAACATCAAAAATTGTGCCTTCAGGTCATTAGAAGACAAAACAGAAGGTTACAATGAAGACCTTGAATCAGGTCTTGAAGTCACCTGGAGACATTGGAAATAGATCGGCAGATCATTCATTGATCAATAACCGCTGTCAACGCCACTTTCCGACCAGACCTTTTCTGGCACTTTTTGCTTAGAAGTTTAAAATTTGTATTTTTATTTTATTTTTTGCTAGAAAATTACTTAGAACCCCCCCAAACATTATATATTTCTTTAGCAGAGACCCTAGGGAATAAAATGGCTAGCGTCGCAATTTTTTTATTTTTTTATGTCATGCAATATTTGCGCAGCAGTCTTTCAAACACAATAATAATAAAAAAAATAAAAAAAAAATACACTTTTATGAATTTTGATGATGTTACGCCAAGTAAATAAATAGATACCTAACACGTCACTCTTTAAAATTGCGCATGCTCGTGGAATGGCGGAAAAAAAACGACAATACTTTAAAATCTCCACGCTTTAAACATTTTTACAGGTTACCAGTTTAGAGTTACAGAGGAGGTCTAGTGTCAGAATCAACAACGATCGCGGTGATACATGTGTGGTGCAATCACCCTTTACATACGTGTGCGCCACCTACGTATCCGATCGCTTATGCGCAGAAAAAATGGGGACACTTCAATTTTTACTTCTTATTTATTTATTTTATTTTTTTACACTGTCCCTTTAGGTTTTTTTTTTTTTTTTTAATCACTTTTATTCCTATTAAAAAGAATGTAAACATCCCCTGTAATAGAAATAAGGCAGGACAGGTCCTCTTTATGGAGAGATCTGTAAGAACCACAAATCTCTCCTCTACCTAAAAAAACAAGAGATCAAAAACATTTCTTGAAAAAAAAAAAAAGGTTTCATTCCGCCCTAGATCTAGAAGTGATATCATGTCGCTCTGGTCCTCCAAGACCATAGAGGTGCTCAGAGACAATCTGGTCAGTTCTATGGTCAGCCGCATGAACCGTCGGATCGTTTCTCAGGCATGCCGGTAAAAATTGGTAAACACGAAGAAACACCGGTGAATTGGGGGGGGGGGCAAGCCCCCCCCTGCCAATAAATTGTTTACTTCCGCCCTAGGCCAAAAGTGTCTTCATGACATCGCTCTGGTCCACCAAGACCATAGAGGTGCTCAGAGACAATCTGGTCAGTTCTATGGTCAGCCACATGAACCGTCGGATCGTTTCTCAGGCATGCTGGTAAAAATTGGTAAACATGAAGAAACACCGGTGAATTGGGGGGGGGACAGTCCCCCCCTACCAATAAATTGTTTACTTCCGCCCTAGGCCAGAAGTGTCTTCATGACGTCGCTCTGGTCCACCAAGACCATAGAGGTGCTCAGAGACAATCTGGTCAGTTCTATGGTCAGCCACATGAACCG
This sequence comes from Lithobates pipiens, assembly GCF_037356315.1. NCBI lineage: Eukaryota > Metazoa > Chordata > Amphibia > Anura > Ranidae > Lithobates > Lithobates pipiens. The sequence continues at coordinate 20,168,275 of NW_027507786.1, read as the reverse complement.
TCGGATCTTTTCTCAGGCATGCCGGTAAAAATTGGTAAACACAAAGAAACACAGGTGAATGGGGGGGGGGGGGACAGTCCCCCCCTGCCAATAAATTGTTTACTTCCGCCCTAGGCCAGAAGTGTCTTCATGACGTCGCTCTGGTCCACCAAGACCATAGAGGTGCTCAGAGACAATCTGGTCAATTCTATGGTCAACCACATGAACCGTCGGATCGTTTCTCAGGCATGCCGTTAAAAATGGTAAGCCAGAGAAACATCAGCGAATTGGGGGGGGGAGGTGGGGCAGTCCTCTCACGCAAAAAAATAAAAAGTTTACCTCCACCCTAGACCAGAAGTGTATCTTCATGACGTCGCTCTGGTCCACCAATACCATAGAGGTGCTCAGAGACGATCTGGTCAGCCACGAGACCCGTCGGATCAATTCTCAGGCATGCCGGTAAAAATGCTAAGTCCGAAAAACCACCGGCAAATGAAGGGGGGGGGGGTGATCCAGTGGCTAAATAGGTGCTCGGACCACTTTCATGAGAAAGAGAATCGGCTGGGAAAAGATCCATAACCCCAGTAAACCCCAACTGTATGTATCGTGGTTGGCAAGTGGTTATTAACACAAACAGAACATTACGATGAAGCTGGACCTCAAATGATGTCCTAAAGTCACCTGGAAACATTGGAAATCCATCGGTCAATGGCAGATCATTAGTTGATCAATAATCAGTGTCAACAACAGCACTACAAATGTTATTCCACCAACAGTAAGCCCTTGTACACACGGTCGGATACTCCGACGGAAAATGTCCGATCGGACCGTGTTGTCGGATAATCCGACCGTGTGTGGGCTCCATCGGACTGTTTCCGTCGGAGTATCCGACGGACCAAGTTTTCCAGTTTGGCTATAAAATTTTCCAACAACATGATCCGATTGGACTTTGTCCGATCATGTGTAGAGAATTCCGATCGGACAAAGTGCCACGCATGCTCAGATCAAATTCCTACACCAAAGCTATTGGCTACTAGCCTGAACGTAGTCCCGTCGTAATGAAATAAGGTCATCACGTTCTGAACGATCGGATTTTCCGACGGATTTGGTTGTCGGAATGTCCGACCGTGTGTACGGGGGCTAAGGAGACGTTAAGTCGGGAACAAGACCCACCGATGTACCCTACACATAAGAAGTGTTGGGAAAATACCAATGTTACCAATGTCAGATATTGACTTTTGTTGAGCTCTTGGCATGGACTTGTATTGGTAAGCTATCAATTGGTTGTCTGGCTTTTTTTTTTTATCTAAGGCGGTTTTATCTTTGCTGCTAAACATCCTCAGCGGGGGTTGGCAATCTGCGTTTTTCTTTCTGCACATGCGCTTTTTCCAGAAAGATCTTCATTATTGCGGAAGGCCCCCCCCCCCCCATATATATGCAGCAGATATATAACTGGATACCAGGGGTGGACTGACAACTCATGGGGCCCCCGGGCAATAGGAGATTATGGGGCCTCCAGACAATCAGAGATTTTGGGGCCACACAGTATACACATACATGTACACACAGTATACTCAGACATGTTTCTATTGGCTGAGAAGGTACTGCAGAGGTGGGGCAGCTATAATCTCAGGATTTTTAGACCAAAAGGATGTCGGTAAGGGACATTTCAGAGACAGATGTAAAAAAAAACAAAAAAAAAAACACAGATTTTTACATACTGTCCCTGGTTTTACTAAGGCTGGCAACCCTGATGGGGCCCTCTAGTGGCATGGGGCCCTCGGGCAGTGCCCGAGTGGCCCAATGGTCAGTCCGCCCATGGACACAGGGGTAGGAGGATAGGTTAGCTATATCTAGTCCTGGTGGATCTGTGTCTGTTTGACCATGAATGGGTCTATCTTATCCATTCGTGTCTGTACCATAGGGGTTTGAGGGGTGTGAGCTAGGCCAAAAGGGGCTGGACCTGACTTGGTATTTGGTTTGGTTTAGTTGGCTTTAGGGGATGTCGGTAAGGGACATTTCATAGATATAGAAAAAAAAAAGATTTTTACATACTGTCCCTGGTTTTACTGAGGCTGGAAACCCTAATGGGGCCCCCTAGTGTCCCGGGGGCCCTCGGGCAGTGCCCGAGTGGCCGAATGGTCAGTCCGCCCCTGCTGGATACTAATATTTTTTAGGTAAAGTTGATGGGAATATCTGATTGCCTGTTGGGGGATCAGGAAGGATTTTTTTCCCCCCTCTGCTGGAGCTAATTGGATCATGCTTTATTGTTTTTTTTTTCCCCTTCTTCTGGAACAACTGTGTGCATAGTATTGTGTATATGGAGGTTTTCTATTTGTGTTTTTTTTTTTTTTTTTGTGTTGGTTAAACCGGGTGGACTTGCGTCTTTTTTTTTCAACCAGATTAACAATATCCAGGAGGATCTAATCTCTACGCAGTCCTTTGGAATGTTTTGGAACTGGATACACTACCGAATATTTCTTCCAGAAATTTTTTGTTTTCCCCAAAATGTTACAAAAAAAAACAAAACACTGAACAGAAGGCAGTAGTACAGTATATATAGAAACAAGCAAAAAAAGTCAAAAAGAATAAAAAAAAAAAGTATCCTAGCAAAAAAAAATGGCAAAATAGGTAGGGTGAGAATCATGGGTATGTCAAGTGCAGTACACCGGCGTCATCCGGTAAAGGAGGATGCTCTTCACTAGCTATAAAGGGTGCCTTGTTGGATGATGAAGAAGAACTACCAGCCCCCCCCGTACCACTGCCAAACCAATAGAGGTGGATTAGGACAGGGAGAAATAGGTATAACCGTCTCCGTGTGAAGAGCTATAGGAGAGTTAGAGACAAGAAGACATGGTGAGAGGGCTTGCCTTGGAGAAGAACGAAGAAAGAGGGAGAGAGAGGAAACCCTTGTGCTCCAACCAGGGAGGCCACATTCCACGCAACTGAGATCATTTAAATATCTGATCATTGTGGCCGGTTGTTTAAAACATTCATATGACTCTTAACAAACCTTGGTTTTTGCCATCATAGGGACGATGTGACCAGCTATTGTCCACTTCCAGGAGCTACCATGACCTAGCTACTCAAGCTGATCAATATACTGTACTGTAGGTGCCCATTTGCATTAGTGGAGAGCAGGGAAGAGTTACTAAACAATCGGGGAAAAATAATAATAATAATCACTAAACAAACAAGGTAAGAATCACTAAACAATCAGAGATCTTTCAACCTGGCCACTTCCGCCATGATATAAGAAGCTCTTCTGATAGAAGAAAGTGCTGGTTTTAGAGAAGAGGTTAGCAGGTGATGCTCGTGCCGTGTATGGCCACACCGAGTAGATCCTGACAACTCATCTAAAACCTGGCGCTCCTCTAAAAGGTCACCTACTCTGAAGTAGGAAAAGGTCTTTCCTAATTTAAGAACCTTTTTTTCCAGTAATTTCCCCAAGTTCCTTCCATTACCACCATCTTCAGTTTTTAAGTTGACCCTCCTCAGTAGTGTTTCGACAACCCACCAGCTGTTTAAATTTGTCGTATTTTGCCGACATCCATTTTTTTATGGAGCACATGCACATATCAGATAGAAAGTAGCACCGATTTAAGGCCGCATTTAGGTGTCCAATCTCATCTTCAGAAGGGAACAATTTTTTCGAGCTTTGGAAATAAAAAAGGGTGAAAATTGTATTTATTAGGGATCCAAACCTCTGATCTATCAGTGAGGTTATTGATGACGCCTATTCATTAGTACATGACGGAGCAGTTTTTAAATTTTCAGTAATCAAAATCATTAAAACAGAACATTCAAGAAGAAGTCCTTTCACTGATTAAAAAAGGGATTTTTGAAGATTGAGCCCATAACTCCCAAATTACTCCAATCCGTGGTTTTCCAAACCTTTTCTACCTTATGAATGTAAAATCAGATTTATTTAAACTTTTTAATTCCTGACCAAATGAGTCTCATAAGAAAACTTTGCTCCTGGCAGTAACTTCTTCTTGCAGGAAAAGTGATCCTTTGAGGAGAACGTATAGCAACAGTGGCCCATTGAGAAAAAGGTATAGCAAGTGACCCATTGAGGCGAACCTATAGCAAGAGTGACCCATTGAGAAGAACGTATAGCAAGAGTGACCCATTGAGGACGACGTATAGCAAGAGTGATCCATTGAGGAGAATGTATAGCAAGAGTGACCCATTGAGAAGAACATATAGCAAGAGTGATCCATTGAGGACGACGTATAGCAAGAGTGATCTATTGAGGAAAATGTATAGCAAGAGTGATTTATTGAGGGGACCCTATAGCAAGAGTGATCCATTGAGGAAAACCTATAGCAAGAGTGATCCATTGAAGGAGAACATTTAGTAAGAGTGGTCTATTGAGGAGAACCTATAGCAAGAGTGATCCATTGAAGGGAACATATAGTAAGAGTGGTCTATTGAGGAGAACCTATAGCAAGAGTGATCCATTGAAGGGAACATATAGTAAGAGTGGTCTATTGAGGAGAACCTATAGCAAGAGTGATCTATTGAGGAGAACATATTGCAAGAGTGATCTATTGAGGAGAATGTATAGGAAGAGTGATCTATTGAAGGGAACGTATAGCAACAGTGATCCATTGAGGAGTATGTATGGCAAATGTACATCAGGACACTAGAATTGGGTCTAAAGTATTTGGGGTCCCCATTTTGTGATTATGCTGAGCACTGGAAAAGTTTGGGTTACTACACCAATGGTCGCCTGATAGCCCAAAAATGACCCACATGGAACCCAGTGTACAGAGTCTTATCATTCATACTGCTCAATAATCCAGAAAGTTGTAAAGTTAAAATACCAACCAATAAAATATCAGTGTATAAAGGAACAGAAGTATATTGAGACTGGCAGTTAAAGGAAGAATGGTCTGTACATGTCAAGGATGGGGACCATCGTCAGTCATCAATGATTGTGCAACAAACGTTCAGCAACTGGCCCGCCACCCAAATGAATGCAGAACTTTGCACACTGATCAACCGAACGCTGACAATTAAATCCGCTCTTACGATTTATTGCAATCATTAATAATTGATATAGCACTGTCGTGCCACATGGCATCGTACAAAGTATTACCAATAAACAACCACAGATGCGTAAAAAAAAAAACCCCTTGAATGACAAGTACGTCCAATTCCAGATGCGCGCCATAAGATGAAAGCCGGCGCCCCTTCTCGAAGCCGAGCTAAGTGTCAGCTCTCTGCGTTTCATGTCCTCATTACCCACAACGTTAATTTCCAAGTGCTCTCTTTATCGCCGACGTGGCACGAGGACAGCCGCGGAGTCGCACCTGCAACCCGAAGAGCTCCGGGAACCTCTCACATCAAACAAGCAAAAAATAAATAAAAAAATGGGAGCTGTTGGCACTCTTTGGTAATTGCTACCTTTTTAAAGAGCAGATCAATGTCAGACATCTGTCCGGCTATTAGGGAGTAATTGCCGGCCGCAGAAGCATCTTTTGGAGACGGCTGGGGGGGGGGGGGGAATGGAGAGATTTTTTCGTAAAGTGCCTCGGTCGACACTGATCCTACTCTGCAATTCTTTTATTTCAGCTGGCATGGTCTCTAAGCGGCGAGGCACATTTGTTTTTTACCAGCTGCCGCGAGTGAGACCCGGTGACCAGTCAAGGCTCATGCTCGGATTTTAACCCTTTAGCTGCCCGCAAGTTGCTTATTCTCCAGCCCCATCTGTCAATCTATAGCCCACACAGATAAAATAATCCTATTTTTTTTTATTTTTAATTGCATTGCCGTCTTATCCTGCTTTAAGCACTTAAAGAATTAACTGGACAACATTGTCGCAGAATTACCTGGACAATGTTGTCGCAGAATTACCTGGACAATGTTGTCGCAGAATTACCTGGACAATGTTGTCGCAGAATTACTTGGACACCATTGTCGGAGAATTACTTGGACAATGTTGTTGTGGAATTACCTGGACAACGTTGTTGCAGAATTACCTGGACAACGTTGTTGCAGAATTACCTGGACACCGTTGTCGCAAAATTACCTGGACACCGTTGTCAGAGAATTACTTGGACAATGTTGTTGCAGAATTACCTGGACAACATTGTTGCAGAATTACCTGGACAACATTGTTGAAAAATTACCTGGACAACGTTGTTGCACAATTGACTGGACAACGTTGTTGCACAATTACCTGGACAACGTTGTTGCACAATTGACTGGACAACGTTGTTGCAAAATTACCTGGACAACGTTGTTGCAGAATTGACTGGACAACATTGTTGGAGAATTACCTGGACAACATTGTTGCAGAATTACCTGGACACCGTTGTCGCAAAATTACCTGGACACCGTTGTCAGAGAATTACTTGGACAATGTTGTTGCAGAATTACCTGGACAACATTGTTGCAGAATTACCTGGACAACATTGTTGAAAAATTACCTGGACAACGTTGTTGCACAATTGACTGGACAACGTTGTTGCAGAATTACCTGGACAACATTGTTGAAAAATTACCTGGACAACGTTGTTGCACAATTGACTGGACAACGTTGTTGCACAATTACCTGGACAACGTTGTTGCAAAATTACCTGGACAACGTTGTTGCACAATTGACTGGACAACGTTGTTGCAAAATTACCTGGACAACGTTGTTGCAGAATTGACTGGACAACATTGTTGGAGAATTACCTGGACAACATTGTTGGAGAATTACCTGGACAAAGTTGTTTCTTCCTGCTACATCCAAAGCAGGAATACAATGTATCAAACCCTCCAAACTTGCCCCTCGTTAGTGTCCCTCCGAGACGATATTCCCTCCTCCCCCACCCCCCTCCTCCGCTAACACAATCTACAGATGACCGAAACTTGAATCCTGGCGGCGACGTCCTTTCACGTGCTTCTCATTTGAAAAGTAAAATTTGTTTTGCCATAGCCTCGTGATTTACTACTTTACCCAATTTATTAAGAGGAGATTTTGCAGAGAGATTGAGGATGATCATGAAAAATTGCTTGGATGGGAGGGGGGAAGGGAATTGGTTTGTGATGATGGAATTCTGCAAAAAAAAATAAAATATATATATATGTTATGAACGTCAATTGTCATCGGCTGCGGTGGAGAAGCGACTCGATTGTGTTTACTTTCTCAAAGGAGCAAGCGACAGAAGCCTCTACAAAGCGCTAATCTGGATGTCAGCGGCGTGCGGGGAGAGAGACGAGTCGCGGATAAACGAGGGAAGTCAATAAAATCAGCCACTCACCTTCCTCTTTATCCAGCACCATCCTCCCAGAGGCTGCGGGGAGCCCGCTCTCGGACGCCTCCGTCTCCAGAAGGCTCCGCGTGTCCTTCCAGGCAGATGAGACACGTCTACGATGCCAGCCAGCCAGCAACAACGGCACGACGGCGTGACTCCCGGAGAGCCCAGATCACATTCAGGAGCGCCCCGGCGGGGAGAACGTGAAGACTCTCTCGCCTCCTTCCTCCGACACCTTGAAGAATGGCATAAACTAAGGCTGATGCTTTACCGACGGAGCTATCCGGTAACAGATGTTGGAGAGGGGGGGGACTCCAGACGGCCGGCGTTCCCGGTGTGTGGAATAAGATCTTCCTTGATGGAACGGTAGGCGATTAACTCCCAGCCGGTTCTCGGGTCTTCAGACGGTTTCTGAAACCGAGGAGAAGAGGAAGAATATTCCGTGTGTGGGAAGGAGACGTCTTCGCTGCTTTTCTCCTCCAATTTATGTGCTGTGTGCTTTCCTGCCGCTGCCAAAGAACTGCACTCATTTCCCAGAGTCCCTAAGATCTCCCTTGTTAATTAAATCAATTCATTACGGTGAGATCTGATTAGCAGCCTCCCCTCCCCCCCCCCCTCTTTGAATCAATTATTCAATACACAAACATAATTGGCTGTGCAAGGGGTGTCTAAGTATTAGCTTATTTAACTCCAAGGACACTAATTACCCCTAGGGCACCAGAAGTTTTCTCATTAATTTTAACAAAACACAAAAGCTCAGCCGTGTGTGTGTGTGTGTGTGTGTGTGTGTGTGTGTGTGTGTGTGTGTGTGTGTGTGCGGCAGAGAGGGAGGGGACAGGGATGACACCGTCTCATCGTCCAGTCCGAGCTGCCGCTGCTCATCGGAGGGGACCCACGCAGGGAAAACGCTTCCATATATATATTTCTGATTGGGTCCAGGTGTGCGCTGCCTGTTACTGATCCAGGAGATGAGCGATCCGCAGCCTCCGGCAGATCGTTGCGGGTCCCTGACAAATCTCTGCCTCCGCGAAGGAGAAGGAGAAGCTCAGAATTGATGCTTTAGGATCATTCCACCCAAAATGCACATTTCAGTGTTTGGTGGATGATGCAGAATAAAATCAAGTTGTCTCTCTCATGGACTCTATTGGTGAGTTCCTGGATCTGTACACCCGCTGTGCCCATTATGAGGGGTTCCCACCATCCCTGTGCCGAGTTCCCGGGTCTGTACACCCGTTGTGCCCATCAGGAGGGGTTCCCACCATCCCTGTGCTGAGTTCCCCGGTCTGTACACCCGCTGTGCCCATTATGAGGGGTTCCCACCATCCCTGTGCTGAGTTCCCGGGTCTGTACACCCACTGTGCCCATTATGAGGGGTTCCCGCCATCCCTGTGCCGAGTTCCCGGGTCTGTACACCCGATGTGCCCATCATGAGGGATTCCCACCATCCCTGTGCCGAGTTCCCGGGTCTGTACACCCGCTGTGCCCATTATGAGGGGTTTCCGCCATTCCTGTGCTGAGTTCCCGGGTCTGTACACCCGCTGTGCCCATTATGAGGAGTTTCCGCCATCCCTGTGCTGAGTTCCCGGGTCTGTACACCCGCTGTGCCCATTATGAGGGGTTCTCACCATCCCTGTGCTGAGTTCCCGGGTCTGTACACCCGCTGTGCCCATTATGAGGGGTTCCCACCATCCCTGTGCTGAGTTCCCGGGTCTGTACACCCGCTGTGCCCATTATGAGGGGTTCCCACCATCCCTGTGCTGAGTTCCCGGGTCTGTACACCCGCTGTGCCCATTATGAGGGGTTCCCACCATCCCTGTGCTGAGTTCCCGGGTCTGTACACCCGCTGTGCCCATTATGAGGGGTTCCCACCATCCCTGTGCTGAGTTCCCGGGTCTGTACACCCGCTGTGCCCATTATGAGGGGTTCCCACCATCCCTGTGCTGAGTTCCCGGGTCTGTAGACCCGCTGTGCCCATGAGGGGTTTCCACCATCCCTGTGCCTAACTCCCGAGTCTGTACACTAGGTTATTTAAATTATTCTTGGGGAACCACTAGAAGGTGTATGGCCAGTGATGCATGCTGGGGGAGGGTATAAATATTTGAGCTTCAGGGAGCTCTTACCCCCTAGGTTTTGTCCTGGGGAGGATGTGTGCTGTATATCTAAACCTCTCAGGCTTGCTGCCTAGATAGGAGTACCACTAAGGGGCAGGCCAGGGTCCAAAGGCCTGACATTCGATGCCGCCCTTCTAGAAAGTGACTCCAGGTGGAGGGGGAGCCCAAGGATGACCTGATGAGGAGCATTCTGAAAATAAAACTTTGCTGTTGATGAGTCCTGGAGGTCTGAGGACAAGCTGCTACCAGCAGACCCCACAGAACTACTCACCTCACAATCAAATACTGTCCATCTCGGCTTAAAGGCTCATCATCAAATATCGCCGATCTTGGCATAAAAGCTCACCGCCGGTCTGTGTTCTTTTTCATGAAAGAAACGCTCGGCTGCCCTATGATCCCCAACCCCAAAAGTTTTGTCCTTTGTGGTGGCCCAGTTTTCACTTTTGTCCAAAAACGCTCAATAAAGGGGCTAAAGGTGACCAAGATTTTCTATCTGGAATCTGAGGACACTCTACTGACCACACCCACTTCTAATCACTTGCCGACTGCACTATGGCCAAATGACGGCTACAGCGCAGTTCTCCGGGCGTGCATGGGGTGTGCTCTGTGATCGCTGTGTCCTTCAGATCGAGGTAAAAGGCCAATCACATCGGCATATCCTTTGCTCAGCGCTGTCACTGGGGAAACGAAAGCCGATGACTGGCGATCCTGTGACAGGGGACATCTACACTGATTATCAGAGCACTTATCAGTGTAGCCCCATGAGTGGCAATCAGTGCAGAGCATTACCACCCATCAGTGCCCATCAGTTCAGCCTCATTAGTGCCCATCAGTACAGCCCATCAGTGCTCATCAGTGCCCATAAGTTCAGCCTCATCAGTGCCCATCAGTGCCCATTAGTGCAGCCCATCAGTTCAGCCTTATCAGTGCCCATCAGTGCAGCCCATCAGTGCCCATCAATTCAGCCTCATCAGTGCCCATCAGTGCAGCCCATCAGTGTCCATCAATTCAGCCTCATCAGTGCCCATCAGTGCAGCCCATCAGTGCTCATCAGTGCAGCCCCATCACTGCCCATCAGTTCAGCCTCATCAGGTGCAGCTCAATGCCCATCAGTGCAGCCTCATCTGCACACGAGTAAAAATTTTATAGACAGAAACTAAGAAAAAGGTTTTTGCTTTTTTTTTTTTTTTTTTTTCTAAATTTTCGATATTTTTTTGTTTAACAAAAAAATAAATAAATTCAATTAAATTAAAAATATAAATTAAATTAAATAAATGATTAAATACCACCACAAGAAAGCTCTATTTGTGTGAATAAAATATATAAAAATGTCATATGGGTACAGTGTTATATGACCGTGCAATTGCCATTCAAAGTGTGACAGAGATGAAAGCTGAAAATTGGCCTGGGCAGGAAGGGGGTAATAGTGCCCGGTAGGCAAGTAGCAAATCACATTCCAAAAAAAATGTAAATAATTATTTAAATATGAGTGGTATTTTTTTAACAGTATAAGCAATATGTGAGTGTCAGTGTGAGGCTCTACATCTGGAATGAAGCCACTACCACTTTAAGTGAGTGAGTAGAATTTTATATGTTTCTCTTTCTATAGTCATCTGTTTATTGGGCTCCTAGCAGCATGGGCGACATTCAAGCCATACATATGAAGTCTCAGTGGTTCCTGGAAACATCTAAGCCATGCATATGGAGTCTTGGTGGTTCCAGAAGACATCCAAGCCATGCATATGGAGTCTTGGTGGTTCCAGAAGACATCCAAGCCATGCATATGGAGTCTTGGTGGCTCCAGAAGACATCTAAGCCATGCATATGAAGTTTTGGTGGTTCCAGAAGACATCCAAGCCATGCATATGGAGTCTTGGTGGCTCCAGAAGACATCTAAGCCATGCATATGAAGTCTTGGTGGCTCCAGAAGACATCTAAGCCATGCATATGGAGTCTTGGTGGCTCCAGAAGACATCTAAGCCATGCATATGAAGTCTTGGTGGCTCCAGAAGACATCTAAGCCATGCATATGGAGTCTTGGTGGTTCCAGAAGACATCTAAGCCGTGCATATGAAGTTTTGGTGGTTCCAGAAGACATCCAAGCCATGCATATGAAATCTTGGTGGCTCCAGAAGACATCTAAGCCATGCATATGGAGTCTTGGTGGCTCCAGAAGACATCTAAGCCATGCATATGAAGTCTTGGTGGCTCCAGAAGACATCTAAGCCATGCATATGAAGTCTTGGTGGCTCCAGAAGACATCTAAGTCATGCATATGAAGTCTTGGTGGCTCCAGAAGACATCCAAGCCATGCATATGAAGTCTTGGTGGCTCCAGAAGACATCTAAGCCATGCATATGAAGTCTTGGTGGCTCCAGAAGACATCTAAGCCATGCATATGAAGTCTTGGTGGCTCCAGAAGACATCTAAGCCATGCATATGAAGTCTTGGTGGCTCCAGAAGACATCTAAGCCATGCATATGAAGTCTTGGTGGCTCCAGAAGACATCTAAGTCATGCATATGAAGTCTTGGTGGCTCCAGAAGACATCCAAGCCATGCATATGAAGTCTTGGTGGCTCCAGAAGACATCTAAGCCATGCATATGAAGTCTTGGTGGCTCCAGAAGACATCTAAGCCATGCATATGAAGTCTTGGTGGCTCCAGAAGACATCTAAGCCATGCATATGAAGTCTTGGTGGCTCCAGAAGACATCTAAGCCATGCATATGAAGTCTTGGTGGTTCCAGAAGACATCTAAGCCATGCATATGAAGTTTTGGTGGTTCCAAAAGACATCTAAGCCATGCATATGAAGTTTTGGTGGTTCCAAAAGACATCTAAGCCATGCATATGGAGTCTTGGTGGTTCCTGAAGTGAAGACATCTAAGCCATGCATATGAAGTCTTGGTGGCTCCAGAAGACACTCGTATGCCATCAACTACAGGCTAAATCCACCTGGAGACCTGAAGATATTTTCAACCTTTTCCCTGCCAGAGTCGTTTTTGCATTTTTTTTTTTTTGCACAAATAATAAAAAATTTAGGCCTGAAGATTACACAAAGCCCCCAAGCATTAAATATTTTTTGAAAGCAGACACCCTGGAGAATAAAATAGTGGTAGTTCCAATTTTTATGTCACACGATATTACCGCAGAGGAAAAGATTACACACTAAAGTGAATTTTAAGGCACACAAACGCAAATCAATTACTCAAATTTTTGGTAAAATATAAAAGACGAGGTTGCATTTAGTAAATAGATACCCAGCATGCCTTAAATTTGTGTGTGCCCGTGAAACGGAAACAAACTTCAGTACCCAATATTTTCTTTAGACGACGCTTCAAAAGCCCCCTATCAGTCACCAGGTTAGTGTTATGGAGAACATATCCTTCTAATACCTTGTTACGCAGGTCTTTTGACAGTTCTTTTCCGCTCCCTATGGCTCAGTATCGAGTTTGCTCAGCACATACATGTGAGAGATTACAAACTCATTGACTATTTACACACAGACACTAATTGCAATTGAAAAAGCCACAGATGGGGAATGAGCCTTTAATTGCCGTCGTAACCCATGTGTGTCTGTACCAAGGCCAAACATTCCAAGGGGGGAATCTTTCATCAGGGATGTATTTTTTCTCCATGATTCGGGAGGGTGCCTCAAGACTCTACATGGTTTTGGACAGCACCTCAAGATTCTCCATGGTGCTGGAGGGCGCCTCAAGGCTCTCTGTGGGTTCTGGAGTGCGCCTCAAGGCTCTCCGCAGTTCTGGAGGGCGCCTCAAGGCTCTCCATGGTTCTGGAGGGCGCCTCAAGGCTCTCCATGGTTCTGGAGGGCGCCTCAAGGCTCTCCATGGTTGCGGAGGGCGCCTCAAGGCTCTCCATGGTTCCAAAGGGCGCCTCAAGGTTCTCCATAGTTCTGGGGGGCACCTCAAGACTGTCCTTGAGTTGGCCCTTTGCAGCTATAACATCTTCACCTCTTCTGGGAAGGCCGTCCACAAAGTTTAGGAGGGTGTCTATGGGAAGGTTTGATCATTCTTCCAGAAGGGGTTGGGTTTGGCCCCTTAGTTCCAGTGAAGGGAACTCTTAAGGAGTCAGCATACCAAGACATTTTGGACAATTTCCAAGCCCAACCCCTCAAAAACAACCCCACACCATAATCCCCCCCCCCCTCCAAATGATTTGGACCAGTGCACAGAGCAAGGTCCCGAGTCCTGACCTCAACCTGATAGCACGCCTTTGGGATGAATTAGAGCAAAGACTCTTTATGGAGCTTGCTTTGTGTACAGGTACAAATCATTTTTCAGGGGTTGGTCTTGGCCCCATAGGTCCAGTGAAGGGAACTCTCAAGGCGTCAGCATACCAAGACATTTTGGACAATTTCATGTTTCCAACTTGGTGAGAACTGTTTGGGGGACGGCCCTTTCCTGTTCCAACATGACTGCCCACCAGTGCACAAAGCAAGGTCCATAAAGACATGGATGAGCGAGTTTGCGGTGGAGGAACTTGACTGACCTGCACAGAGTCCTGACCTCAACCCCACAGAACACCGCTGGGATGAATTAGGAGGGAGACTGCGAGCCAGGCCTTCTCCTCCAACATCAGTGCCGGACCCCACAAATGCTCTTCTGGAAGAAGGGTCAAACATTCCCATAGACACCCTCCTAAACCTTGTGGACGGCCTTCCCAGAAGAGCTGGATCTGTTATAGCTGCAAAGGGTGGGCCAACTCAATATTGAACCCTCCGGACTAAGACTGGGATGTCATTAAAGTGCATATGTGTGTAAAGGCAGGTGTCCCAATACTTTTGGTAATATAGTGTATTTGATAAGTGGTTTTCAGTAGTACTTTTCTGCTCTGGGCTCCCGGGAGTGTTTGATAGTCTGCTGCAGGGCTATCTTTAATATTGATTGGACCCTGGGCAAAAAAATTTCTTGGGGCCCCCCCCCCCATGCAATTTCACTCTCCGCCTGCTCTGAGACATACAATAAATAGCAGCTAGACTTAAAATCAGTTTACTGTATCAGATAAGGCAGAAATTGTGATTGGTTGTCAGCAGTTACAGCATATCATTACTGCTTGATGACTGGTTGCTAGAGGTTACAGCAAACATTAAATGCACTGATTAGTTGCTAGAGGTTACAGCACATCATCTCCTCCCTGCAGGGGAGCATGATATACATTTGAATGCTGCCTTTATTTATATATCAATGCCTCTGGGCGCAGCTGTTTACTTAGTAATGCTGCCGCTATTTACATATGAATGCCGGTTGTTTACATGTAAACACAGGGTCTGCAGGTGAGTCATCTGCACACAACAATAGGGCAGAGCTGGGCAGCATTAGTACCATCACTTCACACTGAGATATCAGGACACAGCACAGGAATAAATCTTCAAGAAACAAGGGAATTTAAACTGGGATAGTTGGCAAGTATGAGGCAACTGCCTTGGGCCCCACAACAATGACAGGGCCCAGGGCAGCTGCCCCTTTTGCCCTGCCTTAAAGACGGCCCTGGTCTGCTGTAATCCACGTTTTAGATGTTTGGGGTTAGAGGGCTGTCCGGCATTTTGGTTCATTTTCTCTATTCTGAATGTTAACAACATGGCTCCCCCAATTAGGGAAATTACATTGTTAGTCTGGTTGAAAAAAGACACAAGTCCATCTAGTTCAACCAATGAAATGATGTAGCATGTATAGCGCGCCTTGCTGAAATGTGGGTGGGACTAACAAGCCCCCTTGTGATAGGTTTAGGCAGGTGACAGGTACTCTTTATGGAGACATCCGAGGTCTATTAGAGCAAAATGATGTTCAGAAGGCAGGCTGTGCGATTCCATCTTCTGAGCCGCCACACCATCAGGGGCGCCATTAAATATTTCCACATCGAAGCCCGATGTGCTCCTTGGAAATGGACTTCACCTCCAAGGAATAAAAGCTACAGAATGGCGATAATTTACACCGATTCCCTTCCCAAGTATGGCGTCTCCCAACTGCGGGAGATTGAGGAATGACGCGGGACTGCGGGAGATCGGGGGAATGACGCTGGACTGCAGGAGATCGGGGGGAATGACGCAGGACTGCGGGAGATCGGGGGGAATGACGCGGGACTGCGGGAGATCGGGGGAATGACGCAGGACTGCGGGAGATCGGGGGAATGACGCGGGATTGCGGGAATCGGGGGAATGACGCGGGATTGCGGGAGATCGGGGGAATGACACGAGACTGCGGAAAATCGGGGAATGACGCGGGAGATCGGGGGAATGATGCGGGACTTCGGGAGATCGGGGGAATGATGCGGGACTGCGGGAGATCGGGGGAATGATGCGGGACTGTGGGAGATCGGGGAATGACACGAGACTGCGGAAAATCGGGGAATGACGCGGGAGATCGGGGGAATGATGCGGGACTTCGGGAGATCGGGGGAATGATGCGGGACTGCGGGAGATCGGGGGAATGGCGCGGGACTGCGGGAGATCGGGGGAATGACGCGGAACTGCGGGAGATCGGTGGAATGACGCGGGACTGCGGGAGATCGGGGGAATGACGCAGGACTGCGGGAGATCGGGGGAATGACGCGGGACTGCGGGAGATCGGGGGAATGACGCAGGACTGCGGGAGATGGGGGGAATGAAGCGGGACTGTGGGAGATCGGTGGAATGACGCGGACTGCGGGAGATCGGGGAATGACGCGGGACTGTGGGAGATCGGGGGAATGACGCGGGACTGCGGCAGATCGGGGAATGACGCGGGACTGTGGGAGATCGGGGGAATGACGCGGGACTGTGGGAGATCGGGGAATGACGCGGGAGATCGGGGGAATTATGCGGGAGATCGGGGGAATGATGCGGGACTGCGGGATATCGGGGGAATGATGTGGGACTGCGGGAGATCGGGGGAATGACGCGGGACTGCGGGAGATCGGGGAATGACGCGGGACTGTGGGAGATCGGGGGGAATGGCGCTGGACTGCAGGAGATCGGGGAATGACGCGGGGCTGCAGGAGATCGGGGGAATGACGCGGGATATCGGGGGAATGAAGCGGGACTGCGGGAGATCGGGGAATGACGCGGGACTGCGGGAGATCGGGGAATGACGCGGGACTGTGGGAGATCAGGGGAATGGCGCTGGACTGCGGGAGATCGGGGAATGACGCAGGACTGCGGGAGATCGGGGGAATGGCGCTGGACTGCGGGAGATTGGGGAATGACGCGGGACTGCGGGAGATCGGGGGAATCGCGCTGGACTGCGGGAGATGGGGGGAATGACGCAGGACTGCGGGAGATGGGGGAATGGCGCTGGACTGCGGGAGATCGGGGAAATGGCGCTGGATGGCGGGAGATGGGGGGAATGACGTGGGACTGTGGGAGATCGGGGGAATGACGCGGGACTGCGGGAGATCGGGGGAATGGCACTGGACTGCGGGAGATCGGGGGAATGACGCGGGACTGCGGGAGATCGGGGGAATGACGCGGGACTGCGGGAGATCGGGGGAATGACGTGGGACTGCGGGAGATCGGGGGAATGACGCGTGACTGCGGGAGATCGGGGGAATGACGCAGGACTGCAGGACATCGGTGCCGCCTCATTGGGGACTTCAAATTGCCGTTTGTTAATCTCACCGGCTTTTGGCTAAATCGAAGTTTTCCTCAGAACTGCATTTCTTTGGAGTTTTTTTTCCGCGTCTATTATTTTTACTTTTTTTTATTTTCGCCTCCTTTTTCTTTCCTTTTCTTTCCGTGAACGGATTATTTCAGATTTTTTTGAAATCTCGCCTTTGTTTTACGTTTGTGAATTTGGCATCCGAAGTCCTTCTTCTTAATCCGGCGCTCTGGATTTGCCACACGGGCTCTGGCAGCGGAGAAGTTCCCCCTTTTGGCGATTCCGCGTATTATCTTCAAAGTGCACCTTGCCTGCGACATGAATGGGAGGCAGCAGCTGGCGGCGGCATTGCCAAGCCGACTGAAGACACGTGCGCCGATTCCTTGGCATCCTCACTGCAGCACACGAATCCCAACATATTGCATGAAAGAGCCGGAGGAGACCGTTTAGAACGATTGTTGCAATTTTCCCTTTTTATAATATATGTAGCGGCCATGAAAATTCCTCTATGTCACCTATATTCATTATACTACATAATCATAGTGATGTCATAGTGATGTCATGTTTACAGCTGCATTACAGGTCAACAGAATATCCTGAATTGACTTAAATTGTGAGTCTACAGGCAATAAAAGCATTTCCTCAGTCTCCCCTCCCCCAGTGATCGGACTGTACATTGTAACTTTGTAGAAGGAGGAAGAGGCAGGGTTTTCTCTGTCTCCCCTCTTCCATTGATCAGACTTTACATTGTAACTTGTTAAAAAAAAAAGGGGGGGGCATTTTTCTCTCTTCCTAAATTAAAAAAATTGACTTATTGTAATGTGGTAAGGTAGAAGATCAGATCAGAAGCACGCCCACACAGGGCCCTCTCAGCACCAGTGGCAGCTGGTGGTGCTCCATTTTTGGGGGGTGACTAACCACTCGCCACCAACCCAAACAGTCAGTCCATTTGTTAACACCCTCTCCCCCCCAGTCAGGCCAAAACCATACACTTACCCAATGCATGTAGATCAGGGGGGTGGCACCACGGATCAGGGAGGGTGGTGCCACGGATCAGGGAGGGTGGTGCCATGGATCAGGGAGGGTGGTGCTACGGATCAGGGAGGGTGGCGCTATGGATCAGGGAGGGTGGTGCCACGGATCAGGGAGGGTGGCGCTACGGATCAGGGAGGGTGGAGGCACGGATCAGGGAGGGTGGTGCCACGGATCAGGGAGGGTGGCGCCACGGATCAGGGAGGATGGCCCTACGGATCAGGGAGGGTGGGGGCACGGATCAGGGAGGGTGGCGCCACGAATCAGGGAGGGTGGCGCCACGGATCAGGGAGGATGGTGCCACGGATCAGGGAGGGTGGCGCTATGGATCAGGGAGTGTGGTGCCACGGATCAGGGAGGGTGGCGCTACGGATCAGGGAGGGTGGCGCCACGGATCAGGGAGGGTGGCGCTACGGATCAGGGAGGGTGGTGCCACGGATCAGTAAGGGTGGCACCACGGATCAGGGAGGGTGGTGCCACGGATCAGGGAGGGTGGTGCCACGGATCAGTGAGGGTGGCGCCACGGATCAGGGAGGGTGGCGCCACGGATCAGGGAGGGTGGTGCCACGGATCAGGGAGGGTGGCGGCACGGATCAGGGAGGGTGGCGCCACGGATCAGGGAGGATGGCCCTACGGATCAGGGAGGGTGGGGGCACGGATCAGGGAGGGTGGCGCCACGGATCAGGGAGGGTGGCGCCACGGATCAGGGAGGATGGTGCCACGGATCAGGGAGGGTGGCGCTATGGATCAGGGAGTGTGGTGCCACGGATCAGGGAGGGTGGCGCTACGGATCAGGGAGGGTGGCGCCACGGATCAGGGAGGGTGGCGCTACGGATCAGGGAGGGTGGTGCCACGGATCAGTAAGGGTGGCGCCACGGATCAGGGAGGGTGGTGCCACGGATCAGGGAGGGTGGTGCCACGGATCAGTGAGGGTGGCGCCACGGATCAGGGAGGGTGGCGCCACGGATCAGGGAGGGTGGTGCCACGGATCAGGGAGGGTGGCGCTACGGATCAGGGAGGGTGGTGGCACGGATCAGGGAGGGTGGCGGCACGGATCAGGGAGGGTGGTGCCACGGATCAGGGAGGGTGGCGCCATGGATCGAGGGGGGGTGGCGCCATGGATCGAGGGGGGGTGGCGCCATGGATCGAGGGGGGCTGCACTGCTTAGCACACAGCTTGCAGAGGGGGCACTTCAGAGGAGGAGTGGAGACCCCAGAAGAGGAGATAAGCAGCCATCTTGTGCAATACCATTACAGAGCAGGTAAGTACTTCATCTTTCTTTTATTTTATGAAAAAAAAAATACCTTTACAATCACTTTAATACAGTTATTTGTGTTACAGGAAGGCATGAAAGAACAATGCAGACTAAGATAGCGAGTATGCAAAATTGTGTATATGGGATATTGTTCTGTTACAAATGCCGGTTTCTGCATTGACCTACCTCCTTAGATCCAGACAATATGGTCACCTGCTGACTTGGCACCATCCACAGGCAGCTTCACTCTTCAGCAGGACACAGGAGGTTGGATCCAATGCAATTTTACTTGAGTTTCTCCCGTCTTTTGAAGAGTAAGAAGACAATGACTTTCTACAGCCTGGTCCCTGTGAATATCTATCACTGACTAGGGGAAGAAATAGGGGAGGGTCTAGAAAGGACTAAACTACCTAGTATTAAACAGGAGGGGAGGGCAGAGGAATATACCAAAATCACATTAGTAAACAAGTTCTAGTGGCCCAATACCACCACTAGATGTCAGCATACTACTGAAAAATTATAACCTAAGGTTCAATACAAAACTTAAAGCGGTATTAAATCCCAAAAGAAAACATTTATTATATTGCAGCTTAGCAATTCTTAGATGTGATGGCTGAATTCATTTTCTTTTTTAGGCTTTCTTTCTTTTAGTTTCACCTGGTGATCCGGCCAGTAAGTCTGTTGTTTTTCAACAGAACAAGCTGTCCTACAATTGTACCAGAGCGGCATTTCCAACCAGGGTGCCCAGGCACTGTGGGGTGCCTTGAGGTTTCTTCAGGGGTGCCTAAAATGTGCCCCAAATTGTACATAAGCCTGAGGGAGGATGAAACCTGCCTTTTACTTATGCAAAGTCTCAGGTTTTCATTGTACACCATTACAACCTTTTAGCTGCCGGCCTCCTAATAACCAATTACATCATCAGTTGATAAGGAGGATGTCAGTTGCCTGCATACCATCCTTGTTTGACCCTTCCCTGGCCCTCTCCATCAGCTTTAAGGTCTCATTAGCTGAGTGATGGAGAAAAACTGGAGGGAGAAGAGAAACATTGGAATACTAGTCCTACGCGTTGGGTGTCCTACGTGTGTGGATGTTGCTGCATTATGTAAAATTATCAGAATAGTTTTTAAATTTTAGAATGGGGCGCCTCAAGACTCTCCATGGTTCTGGAGGGCGTCTCAAGGCTCTCCACGGTTCTGGAGGGCGTCTCAAGGCTCTCCACAGTTCTGGAGGGCGCCTCAAGGCTCTCCACGGTTCCGGAGGGCACCTCAAGGCTCTCCACGGTTCCGGAGGGCGCCTCAAGGCTCTCCATGGTTCCGGAGGGCGCCTCAAGGCTCTCCACGGTTCTGGGGGGCACCTCAAGACTGTCCATGGTTTTGGAGGGAGCCTCATGACTGGCCATGGTTTCGGGGGGGGAGCTTCAAGACTCTCCGTGATTCGGGAGGGTGCCTCAAGATTCTCCATGGTTTTGGACAGCACCTCAAGATTCTCCATGGTGCTGGAGGGCGCCTCAAGACTGTCCATTTTGGATGTCCTACTTGTGTGGATGTTGCTGCATTATGTAAAATTATTAGAATAGTTAAATTTTAGAATGGGTCACCTCAAGACTCTCCATGGTTCTGGAGGGCGCCTCAAGGCTCTCTGTGGTTCTGGAGGGCGCCTCAAGGCTTTCCACGGTTCCGGAGGGCGCCTCAAGGCTCTCCACGGTTCCGGAGGGCGCCTCAAGGCTCTCCACGGTTCCGGAGGGCGCCTCAAGGCTCTCCACGGTTCCGGAGAGCGCCTCAAGGCTCTCCAAGGTTCCGGAGGGCGCCTCAAGGCTCTCCACGGTTCCGGAGGGCGCCTCAAGGCTCTCCACGGTTCCGGAGGGCGCCTCAAGGCTCTCCACGGTTCCGGAGGGCGCCTCAAGGCTTTCCACGGTTCCGGAGGGCGCCTCAAGGCTCTCCACGGTTCCGGAGGGCGCCTCAAGGCTCTCCATGGTTTTGGAGGGTGCCTCAAGACTCTCCATGGTTTTGGAGGGTGCCTCAAGACTCTCCATGGTTTTGGAGAGCACCTCAAGATTCTCCATGGTGCTGGAGGGCGCCTCAAAAATGTCCATTTTGGAGGGCACCTTGACTGAAAAAAGGGTTGAGAAGCACTGAGTTAGAGTGTTGAGACAAACCATTCATCACTGACAGGGGTGCTTGCAATGATCAGCTTTTATTTATTCATGTAAAACCTTTATCCCAAAAACTGTTCCTGTAACTGATTATAAAGTGTGAGTTGGAGTTTGGCTTCAATTTGTTAGTGTATCTAAGTTTGCTAGTCCATCTAAGGCCGCGTACACACGGGGGGACTGTTCGCCCAACTTTGTCCGCTGAACAGTGTTTGGGCGGACAGTCCGCTCGTGTGTGGGCTTTCAGCGAACAGTTTCAGCGGACAGTTTGACGAACAAGGTTTTTCGGAAATTCCGTAAAACTGTCCGCTGAAACCTTGTTTGAGCGAACAGTCCGCCCGTGTGTAGGCTTGTTCGACAAACTAAGTTCCGCGCATGCTCAGAAAGGCTTAACACGCCGAAAGTTATAATGCAGTGTATAGGACGTCGTATTTTTCGTCCCGTCGTACGTGCCGTTCACGTCATCGCGCACGGTTTCAGCAAACTGTTCGTTCGTCGTGTGTGGCCATGTCCGTCCATGCTAATTTTGAGCGGACTGTTTGCCGAAACTGTTTGACGGACAAAGTTGGGCGAACAGTCCCCGCGTGTGTACGCGGCCTAACACTCCCCCTCCCCCAGACTTCTGTTGTCGAAAAGGTACCCCCCGTGCTCCTTCATCCAGAGTGGGGGGTGCTCTAATACAGGAGGTGTGTTACTGGCCAGATCAGCAGATGAAAACAACATTTACTAAGACTGGTGTACACAGAATATGGTGCAGCTGTGCAGAGAAACCAATCAGCTTCCAGCTTCTAAGGCCGGGTTCACACGGGTACGCCTGTCACATGACGTGCCTATGGGAGCCGTCTTAACTCCGTCACAAGTCGGTCCGACTTTGACAATCCTCCCTGCACTACTTTGGTCTGTCTTTGATCCTACTTCAGCCCATTGAATATCACTGAAGTCGGATCGCCGTTTTAACTGACCCGACTTTGGCATGCGACTTGTGCTCTGAGGATCTTGAAGGGGAACTTCACACCAAATGTAAAAAAAAAAAAAACGGCATGGGTTCCACTCCAAGAGCATACCAGGCCCTTCGGTCTGGCATGGATTTTCAGGGGAACCCCCACGCCGAAAAAACAGCGTTGGGTCCCCCCAAAATCCATACCAGACCCTTATCCAAGCACACAGTCCGGTAGGTCCGCAAAGGGGGTGGGGATGTTCTTCCTCCATTCTTGACTCAACGCTCTCTCCAGCTGGGTGCACTGTGTGCCACTACTTATATTGGCATGGGGCGGGGCCACCGAGTGCCGTCACCAAGAGGCTCCACCCCTTATGACATCACCACACCATCATGCTCTGGGCGGTGACCTCATAAGGAGCGTGGCCTCTATGTGACGTCACCGGATGGCCCCACCCCATCTTTTTAGATGTCATAGCGCACGGCGGATTTGGCATTACACCGCGTATCCGAAGAAGAACAGGAGGGAGAAAACAGCACAGAGAGGAGACCCGGCAGAGGCAGAAGACAGCGGACAGAGGGAGGAGAACCGGAGAGGGCTAGAAGACATCAGCAGAGAGCGGAGGAGGACTGGAGAGGGGAGAAGAACCAGCAGAGGCTGAAGACATCAGCGGAGGAGGGAGAAGAGCCAAAGAGGGGAGAAGATGTTAGCGGAGGAGGGAGAAGAGCCAGAGTCGGGAGAAGACGTCAGCGGAGAGGGGAGAAGACGTCAGTGGAGGATGGAGAAGAGCCAGAGAGGGGAGAAGATGTCAGCCGAGGAAGGAGAAGAGCCAGAGAGGGGAGAAGATGTCAGCCGAGGAGGGAGAAGAGCCAGAGAGGGGAGAAGACGTCAGTGGAGGAGTGAGAAGACGTCAGCCGAGGAGGGAGAAGAGCCGGAGAGGGGAGAAGACGTCAGCGGAGGAGGGAGAAGAGCTGGAGAGGGGAGAAGACGTCAGCGGAGGAGGGAGAAGAGCTGGAGAGGGGAGAAGACATCAGCGGAGGAGGGAGAAGAGCTGGAGAGGGGAGAAGACGTCAGCGGAGGAGGGAGAAGAGCTGGAGAGGGGAAAGACGTCAGAGGAGGAGGGAGAAGAGCCAAAGAGGGGAGAAGATGTTAGCGGAGGAGGGAGAAGAGCCAGAGTCGGGAGAAGACGTCAGCGGAGAGGGGAGAAGACGTCAGTGGAGGATGGAGAAGAGCCAGAGAGGGGAGAAGATGTCAGCCGAGGAGGGAGAAGAGCCAGAGAGGGGAGAAGACGTCAGTGGAGGAGTGAGAAGACGTCAGCCGAGGAGGGAGAAGAGCCGGAGAGGGGAGAAGACGTCAGCGGAGGAGGGAGAAGAGCTGGAGAGGGGAGAAGAGCTGGAGAGGGGAGAAGACGTCAGCGGAGGAGGGAGAAGAGCTGGAGAGGGGAGAAGACGTCAGCGGAGGAGGGAGAAGAGCTGGAGAGGGGAGAAGACATCAGCAGAGGAGGGAGAAGAGCTGGAGAGGGGAGAAGACGTCAGCGGAGGAGGGAGAAGAGCTGGAGAGGGGAGAAGACATCAGCGGAGGAGAGAGAAGAGCTGGAGAGGGGAAAGACGTCAGCGGAGGAGGGAGAAGAGCCGGAGAGGAGAGAAGAAATCAGAAGAGTCCCCGGAGCTGCCTAATAAATTACTTTAAAAACCTGTGTAATGCTTTTTTATTTATTGGGTGAATGGAATGGGTAGGAGTACAATGTACCTGCTACTCATTCACATAGAGTGGGGGGCCGGGATCTTGTTAAAGGGGGGTTCCAGATTTCGATAAGCCCCCGCCTAAAGACAAGGTGCTTTGGGGTGGGGCGGCGCAAGGCCCCCCCCGCCCCCAAAGCACCCACCCCCCATGTTGAGAGTATGAAGCTTGGTACAGTTTGGGGGGGGGGAGGGGGGCGCTCACTCTTCCCCACTCCCATTCCTGACCTGCTGTGTGCTCGAATAAGGGTCTGGTATGGATTTTGGGGGGACCCCATGCTGTTTTTTTGATGTGGGGGTTCCCCTTAATATCCATGCCAGACCAATGGGTCTGGCATGGTCTTTGAGGGTTTTTTTTTGTTTTTTTTATTTGGTGTGGGGTTTTCCCTAAAGATTCATACTAGACACAAATTGCCTGGCATTGTCTGGATCAAAGTCGGATCCCTGTTCATTGAAGTCGGTCGGTAGTCGCAGGGCAAAGTCAGATCCACAGTCATACGACTGGCGCGTCGTACCAGTGTGAACCCGGCCTTATTGGCAAATCTTAATTGAACAAGCTGAAGGTAGAAGCTGGTTGGCTGCCATGCACAGCTGCACCAGATTCTGAGTGTTCCAAGTAAATCTCCCCCATAACGTCCCGTCTGCAATAAAGACTTCCCACCAGCCCGTTCACAATCATTAGGACAGTGAATTCTGAGCATGTGCCACACAAGATGGCTGAAGAACCTCAACTCAGAAGAAGACATAGAAAAAGATGTTGGTGTTGCTAATGCCGCGCACACACGAGCGAATTGTCCGGCGTACTTAGTCCGCCGAAACGCATTTCAGCGGACAATCCGATCGTGTGTGGGCTTCAGCTGACTTTTCCAGCGTAAAGTCCGGCGGACTTAGAAAGTATTTTTGCAGTCCAATCTTTCCGCTGGACTTGGGTTTCAGCGGACAATACGTTCGTCAGTATGCTGGTCCGGCGGACTAAGAATGACGCATGCTCAGAAGCAAGAAAAGGAAGCTATTGGCTACTGGCTATTGAACTTCCTTTTTCTAGTCCCGTCGTACGTGCTGTACGTCATCACGCTGGCAAACGCCGGACTTTCTGTGTGTCCGTGTGTGGCCAAGTCCGTTCGGTAGAAAGTCCGCCGGACTATCCGCCGGATTGTTTGCCGGACTAAGTACGCCGGACAATTCGCTCGTGTGTACGCGGCATTAGGGACATTGCATCGCCGGAGGGAAGTATCATTTTTCTGTAAAGCTTTGCATCTTTTGAGATCGGTCAATGTACACTATGGACAGGAAATTCTCCGTTATCACCAAAGTAGCCAACATAATTCTTACCTGCTTCTGTCTCTTTTAACAGTCCATGCTGTGTGCACACCCACTCTTACATTCGGACACACTATATGAAACCTGGTACTGGAGGGTCAATCAAAATTTGGCTGCAGGTCAACGTGTTTTATTGTTGGCTTTCCTGACTCTAAGTGGACTCCACCTTCTTTGAACTTTCTCTATGACCTCTGACCCCCAACTCCTGCTCTCTGGCTCCACTGTGATGCTCATTTTGCAGACCCTCATTGACCAACAGCTTGGCTGGTCACCACTACTCTCATCATCCTCCCCCCTGCCACCCCAGACACTGTATCTGACCTTCTTCTTAACCCCAATTATCCTCCATCTGACCCTTGGCTTTCAGGTACTGACCTCATCTATTGAGTGTAGATATCTCCTTTACCTCGTATTGATGTCTGGACTTCCTCGTTTGTATTATGGCTGTAATGAGGGTCACTGAACAATGGCACATGTGTATTTCTGGAAGGCTATCTAGAGAGCTTTGAGTGAAGCAAAATGGTGAATGGAGCAAAACCAGGATTGATCAATGATCAGATTCAATCAACAGTGGCCACCGCATGCTATATAACCCATTGTGTTCAGCTGGCCAGACACAGTTGCATTTTCCTTCCACCATTTGTATGAAATTCTGTAAAATTGTTTGGCGGTGACTTTGGTGATGCCGTTGTTAAGTCAACTCATTTCGTTTGAAGGCCTTTAAAATGTTTGTCGAGACCTGCTACTTGAATAGATCTCTAGACTTACTAAACACATTTCTTTTATTGCTTATGATGGCCTTCTTCAAAGTGTTTACCCCCCCCCGGGGGAACCCTTTTCTAAAGCCAATATATCAGGGGGGGTCAATGGGAAAATCCCCCCTTACATTGGTGGCCAGTGGATAGAATGCCCCCCTTAGCCTGCTTTCACACTGGGGCGGTATTCAGGCGTTACAGCGCTAAAAATAGCGCCTGTGTAGTGCCTGAAAAAAACCGGCCCCTTTCCCTCCAGTGTGAAAGCCGGAGGGCTTTCACACTGGAGCGGTGCGCTGGCAGGACGGTGAAAAAAGTCCTGCTAGCCGCATCTTTGGAGCGGTGAAGGAGCGGTGTATTCACCGCTCCTATACCGCTCCTACCCATTGAAATCAATGGGACACCGCGGCAATACCGCCGGCAAAGCGCCGCTGCAGCGGCGCTTTGCGGGCGGGTTTAACCCTTTTTCGGCCTCTAGCGGGGGTTAAAACCACCCCGCTAGCGCCCGCAGACCGCCGCTAAAACGACGGTAAAGCGCCGCTAAAAATAGCGGCGCTTTACCGCCGACGCCGCTCCCACCCCAGTGTGAAAGCAGCCTTACAGAAAGCTAAAATGATTATTGGCATCATGGCATTGGACCTGGAAAGACTATATACAGGCATCTATACAGGTGTACTCGATGGGAGGTCAGACAGCCACAGCTTAACCACTTGCTGCCCAAGTGATTGATTGGTTTGCACAAAAGTTATAGCGTCTACAAAATAGGGGATAGTTTTATGGCGTTTTTATTGTGACATTATGGCGGACACATCGGACATTTTTGACACATTTTTGGGACCATTGTCATTTATACAGCAATCACTGCTATACAAATGCAGTGATTCCTGTGTAAATGACACTGGCAGTGAAGGGGTTAACCAGTGGGTGGCAGTGTAGGGGTTAAGTGTTCCTAGGGGCGTGTTATTAACTGTGGTGGGCTGGGCTTTGTGTTAGTGAACACTGATCTCTGCTCCAATCACATGGAGCAGAGATCAACGTCACTTGTTGCTAGGCAGAACGGGGAGATGCTGTTTACAACGGCATCTCCCACTTCAGCCGCCCCGTGAGACGATCGCGGGTATGCGACCGGACTCACGGGGGTCCCGACCGGCACTCCAGCGGGCCGCCGGCGGCGCGCTCGCGATGGCAGGGCGGCATTTAAGATTGGACGTACCTGTACGCCAATATGCCTGCCTGTGCCATTCTGCCGACGTACATCGGCGTGCGCCGGTCGGGAACTGGTTAAACTGGTAAAGCATCTGAACAAACCGATGTTGGTCTCAGATGCTCATAAGGGCAGAGGAGCCATCTGGGGTCTAATAGATATCTATTTACTTGGCATAACATCATCTTTTATATTTTACCAAAAAAGTGGGTAGTATATTGTGTTTTGCCGCGTACACACGATCAGACTATCCGGCGGACTTAGTCTGGTGGATAAACCGCCGGACTATCCGAACGAGCGTACCTGCCCACACACGGTACTTTTGCGGTGGACTAGGTCCGGCGGACTCCGCCGGATTATCCGCCGTACTTTTGAAATGAACGGACTCGCGGTAGCCGGGACTAGCGAAGGAAGCGTCGCGCAACCAACGGCCAGGGTTGTCGGGAAGAGGCCCTTGTCCTCATCAACATGGGGACAAGGTGCTTTGGGGTGGGGGGGCCGCGTGGCCCCCCTTCCCCAAAGCACCCCCCCATGTTGAGGGCACGCGGCCTGGTACGGCTCAGGAGGGGGGGGGGGTGCTCGCTCGTCCCCACCCCCTTTCCTGACTGGCCGGGTAGCGTGCTCGGGTAAGGGTCTGATATGGACCTAGGGGGGGCCCCCACGCCGTTATTTCGGCGTAGGGCTTCCCCTTTAACTCCATACCAGGTGACGGGGCCAGCAACGCTTCCTTCGCTAGTCCTGGCTACCTGGAGCCGCGCTCAAAATGAGCGGATTTTTCTCCGGGCCGGGAAAAGTCCATTCATTTCAAAAGTACGGCGGACTGGCACACACACGGCTGTATTGTCCGCCGGACTCCGAGTCCGGCGGACATATTTTGGTGCAAAACTACTTTCTTAGTCCGCCGGACTTTTGGGTAAAAAAAGTCAGCCGGAGCCCACACACGGGGGGATTGTCCGGCGGACTCAAATCCACCGGACTTTTCCACCAGATTGTTTGATCGTGTGTACGCAGCATTTTTGTGCATTAAAATTCATTAAATTTTATTTTTTCCCCCAAAGAAATTGCATTTGAAAAACCACTGTGCAAATATTGCGTGACAAGGTCTATTAAGACATGGATGAGCAAGTTTGGGGTGGAGGTACTAGACTGCCCTGCACAGAGTCCTGACCTCAACCCGATTAGAACACCTTTGGGATGAATTAGAGCAGAGACTGCGAACCAGGCCTTCTCATCCAACATCAGTGCCTGACCTCACAAATGCTCTTTTGGAAGAATGGTCAGACATTCCCATAGACACCCTCCTAAACCTTGTGGACCGCCTTCCCAGAAGAGGTGAAGCTGTTATAGCTGCAAAGGGCCAACTCAATATTGAACCCTCCGGACTAAGAGCCCTTTCACATTTCCAGTTAGCGGTATAGCGCCGATAGTTTTAGCTGCACTTTACCGTCGTGTCAGCTGTGCTTTTAGGCCGCTAGCTTTGCAGGCACTTCGGCAGTGGTGCCCATTCATTTCAATGAGCAGGGGCGGTGGAGGAACTGCGTATACACCCCTCCTCCACCGCCCCAAAGGATGCTGCTTGCAGGACTTTTTCAAAGTCCTGCCAGCGCAGTGCTCCAGTGTGGAAGCACTGGGGGCTTTCTTATTGGGGTGGCAGGGGAGGCGTTTTTCAGGCGCTTTACAGGCGATATTTTTAGCTCTTTAGCACCTGAAAAATGCCCCAATGTGAAAGGGGTCTAGGACTGGCATGTCATTAACCACTTCAACCCCGGAGGGATTTGCCCCCTTAATGACCAGGCCATTTTTTGCGATACGGCACTGCGTTGTTTTATCTGACAATTGCGCGGTCGTGTGACATTGTACACGAACAAAATTTATGTCCTTTTTTGCTCACAAATAGAGCTTTCTTTAGGTGGTATTTGATAACCTCTGCAGTTTTTATTTTTTGCACTATAAAAAAAAAAAGACAGACGGTTTTAAAAAAAAAAAAAAACAATATTTTCTACTTTTTGCTATAATAAATATCCCCCCCCCCAATAAAAACAACATTTCTTCATCACTTTAGACCAATATGTATTATTCTATATATTTCTGGTTAAAAATAATAAATAAATAAAAATCACAATATAGAGTTTACAAAATAGGGGAAATTTTTGGGGATTTTTTATTATTATTTGAGTACTGCCCTTGATACATTTTTTTATTTGCACTAACATAAAATTTTTCAGGACAAGCTTTCGGGATATGTACCCTTCTTCAAGGTCCAGGGGACATACCCCGAAAGCTTGTCCTGAAAAATTGTATGTTAGTGCAAATAAAAAAAGTATTCAAGACAGTACTCAATTTTCTCTGTCACAATTGCACTAATACGGCTACAATCACATTAAGTTATTATTATTTACTAGTAATGGCAGTCATCAGCGATTTTTAGCAGGACTGCGACATTGCGGCGGACCGATCAGATACTTTTGACACTTTTTGCGACCAGTGACATTTATACACCGCTTAGTGCTATAAATAGCCACTGTGTAGAGAAGAGCGATCTAGGGACACTAGGGGGCGATAAACTGTGTCCTAGGGAGGTGATTCTAACAGTGGGGGGGGGAGGGGACTGACAGGGAGTAGAGATAGATCGCTGTTCCTGGTTACTAGGACTCGGTACTAGGTCTCTACTCCCCTGAGAGAATGGGGATCTGTCTGTTTACATTGACAGATCCCCGTTCTGCCTCTCTCAGGAGCGATCACGGGCCGTCGGGCACGCAAATCGGCTCCATCGTTGTGCTACGGGTGCCCCCTATAGCTCTTAAAGTGGCCAAAGTACAGCTACGGCGGTTTGCGCAACTGTGCCAACCCGGTGTGTAAAGGCGTCCCAATACTTTTGGTATATATATATATATATATATATATATATATATATATATATATATATATATATATATATATATATATATAAATAAATTTAGCTGTATGTATATTACCCCGGGGGGGGGGGGGGGAGGGTGTTGGGTGTATACATGCACTCGTCCTCTGCAGCATTGACGAGGTTTCCTGATGGCAGATTCCGGGGGCCAAATGTCATAGTATGCAGATGAGGATTTTCTGCATTGATTTCGGCTTTAATAAGATCAATGGAACATCATGTGAATGTGGAAAAGGTTTAAAGCAGATCAGGTCCTGTAAAATGCAACACGGACAATGTAACCAGGACCTGGATTTCCAATTGACAGATCAATGGCGGCATTCTAATCTAAGAGAAAGACGGTCTTCATAAACGGGGGGAAAACCTTCTGCTTGTTAAAAATTAGAAAACAAAACTAAATGGCTACATTGCAACTAAACCAGTAAAGGGACAACTTAAGAGGCATAGGGGGCCTCAACTGGGGCCCATGGCAGCTCCAAAGGGCCACATATAATAGAAGGCTATCAGCAGGGCTGGACTTACCATTGGGCTTGACTGGGCTCAAGCCCATGGGCCCTGCCCAGAATAGGGGGCCCCGTGGGCCCCACCGAGATACATAGCCAAGTGTACTTATCTCCGCACCTCTCACAGTCACGCCCAGTCCCGCCATATGATGGACATAACACAGGGACTGGGCGTGACTGTGAGCCGAGCCGAGTACACTCGGCTACTCTCGGCTCCGCTCGGGACTGTGAGAGGACCCAAGAGCCACCGAGAGGACCCTTAGCTGCCAAGAGACGCTTAGAGGATCCGAGAGTTGCCGAGATAAAGAAGACTATGTATCTCGGCAGCTCCATTTTTAAACTTCAAGACTGCAATGACAAGGCTACAAATGACAAGGCTGCAAATGACAAGGCTGCAAATGACACTGACAAGGCTGCAGATGGATGGGCAAGGCTGAAGATGGACACTGATAAGGCTGCATTGATGGGCATTTAAATTTAATTTTTTTCCTTAAACTTCCCTCCTAAAAGTTTATTTTCCTTAAAATTCCCTCCTAAACTTGGGGTGCGTGTTATACGCCGGCGCGTGTTATACGCCAATAAATACAGTAATGTATAGAAGGTAGGGCCCGAAAGTGACCCAAGCCCAGGGGCCCGCACCAACCTAAGTCCTGCCCTGGCTATCAGAGACTGTGGACGGAGAGTGAAGACACTGCAGGAGACAGTCAGAGACTGGGAACATGCAACATGAGACTGCCGGAGGTCACTGACATCACAGCTTCTTTCCAAGTAGATGCTACTGACTACAGGGTCTGTAAAGGGCCGCACAGCAACAAAGAGCCCCAGGTCGAAGGTTAAGCACCAAGGAGCTAAAACCTTATAGTCCTGTCTAGGACCCGCCCTAGCCTGCGATTGGACAATGAAGGAGCAGCAGTATAAGGGCAAAGCAGAAGAGCACGCCCCCTTCCTCTAACAGAATTCATCTTCGCAGGGGATTATAGGGAGCCAATAGGAAAGCAGATTTGGGTACTACTGTGTGTTTAAACTATACATTTTATACATAGATATATATATATATATATACACACACACAAACACACACACACACATATATACATTGCGGCTTTGAAGTGGTTTACCAGGCTTGTGGGTGAAGGGAATGAAGTGATCAGCCATAACCTCAGGATTTTTTATTATTATTTTTTTTTAAGCTGGCGATCCTCTTTCTCATTAAAACCGAGCAGCTAATTAGTCGCTGGATCGACTTCAGAAGCAGCGGAAGGGGTCACCCCCTCCGGCCGGTGTTTCTCAGGCTTACCGTTTTTACAGGTGCACCCCCGAAACAATTCCGATGGGCCCCGTCGCTGGCCATAGAGTTTGCCAGAAACCAGATTGTCTCCGATCCCCTCTATGATCTTGGAGGACCCGGAACAACATCATGAAGTCACTGCTGGTCTAGGGCGGAAGCAAACTTTTTTTTTTTTTTTTTTTTTAAATGCAAAAGATACTTTTTTTTTTTTTTGATCTGTTGCTTTTAAAAAGGTAGAGGGGAGATTTGGGGGTCTTCTAGATCTCCCCATAAAGAGGACCTGTAATTCCTTATTTATATTTTGGGTAAAATGTACATTCCTTGTAAAAAGGAATAAAAGAGATAAAATAAATGGGACAGTGTAAAAAGAAAAAAAAAAGGAAAAGAAAATAAGAAAAAAAAAATCCTGACCGCGCTCAGAAGCAATGTAAAAGATGTTCGCGCCACACATATGAGGTATTGCCGCCAATGCTAGCGTGAACACAATAATTCTAGCACTAGACCTCCTCTGTGATGCCCTGTACACGCGGTCGGAAACTCCGACGGGAAAGGTCCGATCAGATTATATTGTCGGAAAATCCGATCGTGTGTGGGCTCTATCGGACTTTTTCCGTCAGAAATTCAAATGGAAAAAAATTTGAGAGCAGGATCTAAAATTTTCCAAAAAAAAAAAATCCAATCTGACTTTTTCCTGATCATTTGTAGAGAATTCCGACAGACAAAGTGCCACGCATGCTCAGATCAAATTACTAGACCAAAGCTATTAGCTTCTAGCCTTTATGTAGTCCCGTCGTACTCAACGAATGTCACCACGTGCCGAGCGATCTGATTTTCCGACAACTTTGTCCGACCGTTTGTATGCAACTCCAGTTTCGGACAAAATCCGTCGGATTTTGTGGTCGGAATGTCAGACCGTGTGTACAAGGGCATAACTCTAAACTGGAAACCTGTAAAAACATTTAAAGTGTCACCTACGGAGATTTTTAAGTACCGTAGTTTGTCACCATCCCAGAGCGTGCGCAATTTTAAAGCGCGACATGTTAGGTATCTAATTACTCAGCGTAACATCTTATTTTATACTTTACCAAAAATTGGTTTATATATTGTGCTTTTTTTTCTGCATTAAAATTCATTAAAAAGAGTATTTTTATTTCTCCAAAAATATTTTGTATGGAAAAACCGTTGCACAAAACACTGTTTGACATAAAAAAAATTGCAGCAATCGTCAAAAAAAAAAAAAAAGATATATATATGTTTTTTAAGTAATTTTCCGGCAAAAAAAAAATACTGGATTTTTTATTTGTAAACAAAAAGTGCTGCAAAAAGCCGGGACTGTAAATGATTTTCTAGTGATCACAAATAGTTACTTTGTTTACTTTTTTTGTTTAAAAAAAAAAAAAAATTATATATATATTTTTTTTTTTTTTTTTTTTTTTTTCTAAGTAATTTCCTGGCAAAAAAAAATATTGGATTTTTTTATTTGTAAACAAAAAGTGCTACAAAAAGCCGGGAATGTAAATGATTTTCTAGTGATCACAAATAGTTACTTTGCTTACTTTTTTTGTTTCCAAAAAGTTTTAATCATCTCCAAAACATTTTATGCCCATTAACCCCTTTGTGACCCGGTTTTCTAGCAATATCTGGAGCAAATCACACTTCCAGCGAAATGACTTCACCTCTTTAAAAAACGTACCAATGAGCCACCGCGGGGGCTTCCCGGCAAGGCTGGGTGGTAAAAGCGGCGGGAGACTTCCTAATTCTCCATCATTAATTTCCCCGGGTGGAAACGTAAGCAGAGGATTAATCAGCGCTAATTCTTATTTCTGAGCGAAGAATTCTTCCTCGCTTTGTCTCTCCTCATCATCTTCTCATTATCGTTATTCCTACAAAAAAAGGTTGTACAGTACTCCGGCATTACCGCAATCCTATAGACGCCGGTCAATGAGCCCCATCAATAAACATTCCCGGCGTTATCTCTGGATCCTAATGAAGGTGGAAATTCCTGAACACCTTCCGCGTTCTACACCATCCATCCAATCTGCCGGATTAAATTGTCTACATCACCCAACAATCGAATACAACGCCATTGATCCGACACAAAGCGAACATTCAACCCGAGGGCACCGGAAATACTCACCCCGTCATCGGCAACACGTGTATAGGAAGATGGAAGACGGCTTCAGATCAATAATAATCAAATTATACATTTCTATAGCTCTGACATATACCGCAGTGCTGTACAGAGATCACTGAGCCAATCACATCAGTCTCTGTTCCAGAGGAGCTTACACTCTAATGCCCCCCCCCCCCACAGTCACATCAGTCTCTGTACAGAGGAGCTTACACTCTAATGTCCCCTCTCCCACAGTCACATCAGTCTCTGTACAGAGGAGCTTACACTCTAATGTCCCCTCTCCCACAGTCACATCAGTCTCTGTACAGAGGAGCTTACACTCTAATGCCCCCTCTCCCACAGTCACATCAGTCTCTGTACAGAGGAGCTTACACTCTAATGTCCCCTCTCCCACAGTCACATCAGTCTCTGTACAGAGGAGCTTACACTCTAATGTCCCCTCTCCCACAGTCACATCAGCCTCTGTACAGAAGAGCTTACACTCTAATGTCCCCTCCCCCACAGTGACATCAGTCTCTGTACAGAGGAGCTTACACTCTAATGTCCCCTCCCCCCACAGTCACATCAGTCTCTGTACAGAGGAGCTTACACTCTAATGTCCCCTCCCCCACAGTAACATCATTCTCTGTACAGAGGAGCTTACACTCTAATGTCCCCTCCCCCACAGTCACATCAGTCTCTGTACAGAGGAGCTTACACTCTAATGTCCCCTCACCCCACAGTCACATCAGTCTCTGTACAGAGGAGCTTACATTCTAATGTCCCCTCCCCCACAGTCACATCAGTCTCTGTACAGAGGAGCTTACACTCTAATGTCCCCTCCCCCCACAGTCACATCAGTCTCTGTACAGAGGAGCTAACACTCTAATGTCCCCTCCCCCCACAGTCACATCAGCCTCTGTACAGAGGAGCTTACACTCTAATGTCCCCTCCCCCCCACAGTCACATCAGTCTCTGTACAGAGGAGCTTACACTCTAATGTCCCCTCCCCCACAGTCACATCAGTCTCTGTACAGAGGAGCTTACACTCTAATGTCCCCTCCCCCCACAGTCACATCAGCCTCTGTACAGAGGAGCTTACACTCTAATGTCCCCTCCCCCCCACAGTCACATCAGTCTCTGTACAGAGGAGCTTACACTCTAATGTCCCCTCCCCCCACAGTCACATCAGTCTCTGTACAGAGGAGCTTACACTCTAATGTCCCCTCCCCCCACAGTCACATCAGTCTCTGTACAGAGGAGCTTACACTCTAATGTCCCCTCCCCCCCACAGTCACATCAGTCTCTGTACAGAGGAGCTTACACTCTAATGTCCCCTCCCCCCACAGTCACATCAGCCTCTGTACAGAGGAGCTTACACTCTAATGTCCCCTCCCCCACAGTGACATCAGTCTCTGTACAGAGGAGCTTACACTCTAATGTCCCCTCCCCCCACAGTCACATCAGTCTCTGTACAGAGGAGCTTACACTCTAATGTCCCCTCCCCCACAGTAACATCATTCTCTGTACAGAGGAGCTTACACTCTAATGTCCCCTCCCCCACAGTCACATCAGTCTCTGTACAGAGGAGCTTACACTCTAATGTCCCCTCACCCACAGTGACATCAGTCTCTATACAGAGGAGCTTACACTGTAATGTCCCCTCCCCCACAGTCACATCAGTCTCTGTACAGAGGAGCTTACACTCTAATGTCCCCTCCCCCCACAGTCACATCAGTCTCTGTACAGAGGAGCTTACACTCTAATGTCCCCTCCCCCCACAGTCACATCAGTCTCTGTACAGAGGAGCTTACACTCTAATGTTCCCTCTCCCCACAGTCACATCAGTCTCTGTACAGAGGAGCTTACACTCTAATGTCCCCTCTCCCACAGTGACATCAGTCTCTGTACAGAGGAGCTTACACTCTAATGTCCCCTCACCCACAGTGACATCAGTCTCTATACAGAGGAGCTTACACTCTAATGTCCCCTCTCCCACAGTGACATCAGTCTCTGTACAGAGGAGCTTACACTCTAATGTCCCCTCCCCCCACAGTCACATCAGTCTCTGTACAGAGGAGCTTACACTCTAATGTCCCCCCCCCCCCACAGTGACATCAGTCTCTGTACAGAGGAGCTAACACTCGAATGTCCCCTCCCCCACAGTCACACACTATTATTATTATTATAGTAAGCTCTAACGAGCCGGGCCCTCTAGTCCCTCCTGTATTGATTTGTATAGTAAGTGTACTGTCTGCACTCATGTTGTAAAGCGCTGTGCAAACTGTTGGCGCTATATAAATCCTGTATAATAATAATAATAATACATTTATATAGCTCTGACATATACCTCAGTGCTGTACAGAGAATTGGCTCCTGCTGCTGTCATTCACAGCCAATGAGCCACTCAGGAGATGGAGGGGGCAGGGCCGAGCCGCAGCTCCATGTCTGAATGGACACACAGAGCAGCGGCTCGGCTCGGGTCCCCCTCATAGCAAGGTGCTTGCTGTGGGGGGCACTAAACAGGAGGGAGGGGCCAGGAGTGCCGAAGTGGGACCTGAGAAGATGATTCAGGTTGCTCTGGGCAACAGAACAGGTAAGTATAACATATTTTTTATTAAAAAAAAAACAACAAAAAACAAAAACAAAAAGCTTTAATATAATTTTAATGAAATTGATGTTATTTTGTTGGGGAAATGTAAACATTTAATTGGGAGGGGCAGAGACACAAACTACTGCAGGGAAATCTCCCCATGGGGGGGGGGGCAGAGACACAAACTACTGCGGGAAATCTCCCCATTGGGGGGGGGGGGGCAGAGACACAAACTACTGCAGGAAATCTCCCCATTGTGGGAGGGGCAGAGACACAAACTACTGCAGGAAATCTCCCCATTGTGGGAGGGGCAGAGACACAAACTACTGCGGGAAATCTCACCATTGTGGGAGGGGAAATCTCCCCATTGTGGGAGGGGCAGAGACACAAACTACTACAGGAAATCTCACCATTGTGGGAGGGGCAGAGACACAAACTACTGCAGGGAAATCTCCCCATTGTGGGAGGGGCAGAGACACAAACTACTGCAGGAAATCTCCCCATTGTGGGAGGGGCAGAGACACAAACTACTGCGGGAAATCTCACCATTGTGGGAGGGGAAATCTCCCCATTGTGGGAGGGGCAGAGACACAAACTACTGCAGGAAATTTCCATATTGTGGGAGGGGCAGAGACACAAACTACTGCAGGGAAATCTCCCCATTGTGGGAGGGGCAGAGACACAAACTACTGCAGGGAAATCTCCCCATTGTGGGGGGGGGGGGGCAGAGAAACAAACTACTGCAGGAAATCTCCCCATTGTGGGAGGGGCAGAGACACAAACTACTGCAGGGAAATCTCCCCATTGTGGGAGGGGCAGAGACACAAACTACTGCAGGAAATCTCCCCATTGTGGGAGGGGCAGAGACACAAACTACTGCGGGAAATCTCACCATTGTGGGAGGGGCAGAGACACAAACTACTGCAGGAAATTTCCATATTGTGGGAGGGGCAGAAACACAAACTACTGCAGGAAATCTCCCCATTGTGGGAGGGGAAATCTCCCCATAGTGGGAGGGGCAGAGACACAAACTACTGCCGGAAATCTCCCCATTGTGGGGGGGGGGGCAGAGACACAAACTACTGCAGGGAAATCTCCCCATTGTGGGAGGGGCAGAGACACAAACTACTGCAGGAAATTTCCATATTGTGGGAGGGGCAGAAACACAAACTACTGCAGGAAATCTCCCCATTGTGGGAGGGGAAATCTCCCCATAGTGGGAGGGGCAGAGACACAAACTACTGCCGGAAATCTCCCCATTGTGGGGGGGGGGGCAGAGACACAAACTACTGCAGGGAAATCTCCCCATTGTGGGAGGGGAAATCTCCCCATAGTAGGAGGGGCAGAGACACAAACTACTGCAGGAAATCTCCCCATTGTGGGAGGGGAAATCTCCCCATAGTAGGAGGGGCAGAGACACAAACTACTGCAGGAAATCTCACCATTGTGGGAGGGGCAGAGACACAAACTACTGCAGAAAATCTCACCATTGTGGGAGGGACAGAGACACAAACTACTCCAGGAAATCTCACTGTTGTGGGAGGGGCTTGCATTGATAATTACTTCTCCTCCCGTCAAATTAGAATCTTGGGTTTCATTGGAGTCGTGCTTTAAAAAAAAAAAAAAATCAGTTGACCGAAGGACTAGAAGGGATAGAGGAATATTTTGTGTTTTTCACGCGGTGCGCGGTCCACATGTTACACTGCGTCCTGCGACTTTCGTTGGGTCTTCTCCAATCAGCATTTTCTATAAACAGAATCTGGAAAACTCAGCGTGATATAAATGATGGCACCGCCGGGTTGTATATTTAGATCTGGATGGTTTGGAATATTAATAGGTCAGCGAGGTGATTAAACTCTGCGTCCTGACAGATTTATGTGTCCGTGGACCCGAAATTTCCTACCGTTGCATTATTTACCAGCGTTAAACATTCATCTTTTCTCTACAGCACGGCGAATTCAGCAGAAAGGACGGCGGCACCGGCACCCTCCGCCAAAAACGTAGAATCTGTCCCCCTAATAATACTCGTTAGTGGCCGAGTCTCTTTCCGGGTGGTTCACACGTTCCTCAAAGAGGACCCGTCATTAATATTACAATTCTGATTGTATCAATTCCCGACGCGTCTCATTATACAGCCAGGGCCGTCTGTAGTATTGATTGGCCCCTGGGCGGGCATTTTCTTGCCCCTCCCTACAGATGCAATTTTGTCTCCACCCTAACAAAGCACTAGAGGAGGGGAAATATAGAAATATGTGGGGCCACCACGCCTGGAGCCAATGGGGAAGTAGTATTGTGAGAAGGGCGAGGTATACTGCAGTGAGGGGGG
This sequence comes from Lithobates pipiens, assembly GCF_037356315.1. Lineage (NCBI taxonomy): Eukaryota > Metazoa > Chordata > Amphibia > Anura > Ranidae > Lithobates > Lithobates pipiens. The sequence goes on along the minus strand of NW_027507786.1, from coordinate 20,129,215 downwards.
GGGGGGCAGGGTTATAGAAACCAAGATAAGGTAGAATGAGGTAGGGGCAGGGTAAATAGAATAGGGGTGTAGCATTCTAGAGGGGGGGCTTAGTACGACTAATGAGCAGAATGAGATGAGGCGCCCCCTAATCCATGGGCCCGCCCCCTAATCTACATGCAGCGTGCCGGACACAGGGATTTCAATATATATTTTTTGAAGCACATGAGTAGAAACTGAGGCTCTAATTGGATTAAAAAAAAAAAAGGGGTGGGCTGCGGGGCGCAGTGCCCACCCAGTTGTGTGACAAAAGCAGGTCGTGAGACCCCATTGGCCGAGAGGAGAAGCAACCGTATTGGCCACCAAGGAGGAGGAGACAAAGGGGGAAGCCGATGCTGCCCACAACCTAGATGGAGTAAGTACGGGGCTGGTGGGCAGACGCACGGGGGGGGGGCGAGAGACAGTGGGGGGGTTCAGGGACACTGCCAACGCCTCACTACACTTGAACCCCACCTCCCTATTCACTTCCTATCTGCTGCATGTCACTCACCGAGAGCCGGGCACAGCACCAATCACCGGGATCCACCATCTCCGACCCACTACACCACTCCACTGTCAGCCCCACTACTCCATCCACTGCACTACTCCACTGCCAGCTCCGCTCCTCCATACACTGCACTATTGGCCCCCCCCCAACAATGACTTGGCCCTGGGCAGCTGCCCCTTTTGCCTCACCTTAAAAAAACAGCCCTGTATACAGCAACAGCATCACGGTTCAGAAAAGCTCCACCTTTTAAAGCCGTCCTTGAACTCCAGTCACTTTGCCTAGGCCGAGATGATGTCATCAGTCTACTGCAGGCAGGAGGCAGCATTTGCTCCATCTCCCCACCCCCCCAGTGATCAGACTGTACATTGTAACTTTGTAGAAGGAGGAGGAGTCATTTCCTCAGTATCCCCACCCCCCACCCGTGATCAAACCGTACATTGTAACTTTGTAGGAAGAGGAGGAGTCATTTCCTCAGTCTCCCCTCCCCCAGTGATCGGACTGTACATTGTAACTTTGTAGAAGGAGGAGGAGTCATTTCCCCAGTCTCCCCTCCCCCAGTGATCAGACTGTACATTGTGGATGGAATTTGAATCGATTCAAAGTTTTAAAATAAATTTGAATAGTCTTCAAATTTCCAAAGAGAACAAGATAAATTCTCCCCTGGCGGTTTCCCTTAGTTGTAATGGTGGCGCCTGCACCCGAGCTGATGGAATTGGCTTTGGGGGGGGGGGGGTGACATCACGTTCTCCCTGGACAGGTAAGTGTCCTTATTATAAGTCAGAAGCTACAGTGTTTGTAGGTAGGTACTGACTTTAAAAAAAAAAAACACCCATCAGTGCCACCCATCAGTGCCCACAATCTGCCTCAACAGTGATGCACCTCAGTGCCACATATCCGTGCCCATCGGTGTCATCTACCAGTGCCCATTAGTGCCCATCAGTGACACCCATCAGTGCCCAGCAGTGCCACCTATCAGAGCCACCTTTCAGTGCCCATCAGTCCCATCTATCAGTAGTACCTATCAGTGCCCATTCGTGCTACCCATCCGTGCCACCCATCAGTGCCACCCATCAGTGCCATCTTATCTGTGCCCATCTTTGCCCATCAGTGCCGCCTTATCTGTGCCTATCGGTGCCACCTTTTCTGTGCCTATTAGTGCCGCCTTAACTGTGCCTATCAGTGCCCACCAGTGCAGCCTATCAGTGCCCACCAGCGCCGCCTCATCAGCGCATTTCAATGAAGGAGAAAAATTACCTGTTTGCAAAATTTTATAACAAACTATTTACTACTTTCCACCCGGCCAATGTACATATACGGCCGGGTGGGAGCCGCCTCCTTCTGACTGGACGTTCCTGAACGTCCATCAGAAGTAGGGGGATCACGCGTGCGCGTGCCCACGCAGCGGCGCTATGCCGATGCGCCCGTGTCACCCGGACACGGTGCATCTCGGATCTGCAGGAGGGCTCTGTGATTGGCCCTCCTGATCACATGACGGCCATGATTGGATGTAAACAAAGGCAATCGGCTCCTCCTCTCCTCACACGGAAGTCATCGCTGAGGAGAGGAGAGCAGATCGCTGCAGCCGGCTGGTGATCAGTGAGTATGAGCTGTTTTTACAGCTTTTTACTCACTGATCTTCAGTCTAGTGAAAACACACATCACTCGCCACACAGTGTAAACACACATGTCCCCAAAACACACATGTCCCCAATAATAAAAACACATGTCCCTAATAATAAAAACATGTCCCCCACATATGTCCCACTAAAATCACATGTCCCAATGATTATCTGCACACATATGTCCGTGATCACCTGCACACATATGTCCGTGATCACCTGCACACATATGTACGTGATCACACAAACCAATTATTATACACTTAACCAAATTTTTTTTTTACCAAAGACATGTAGCAGAATACATTTTGGCTTAAATTTATGACAAAATTCGATTTTGTTGGATTTCTTTTAAAATAGAAAGAAGAAAATATTGTTTTTTTTTTCCAAATTTCCGCTCTTTTTTTGCTTATATCGCAAAAAAAAAAAAAAATCGGAGTCGTTAATAAATAACAGCAAAATAAAACTCTATTTGTGCAAACAAAATGATAACAATTTCATTTGGGTACAGTGTAGCACGACCGCGCAATTGTCACTGAAAGCGCGAGAGCGATGAAATCTGAAAATTGGGCTGGGAAGGAAGGGGGCGAAAGTGCCCGGTATTGTAGTGGTTAAACATGATTTTTTTTTTTTTTTTTTGTTTGTTTAGCAAAAAATAAAACCCCCAGCTGTAAGTAAATACCACCAAAAGAAAGCTCTATTTCTGGGAAAAAAATTATAAAAATTTCATTTGGGTACAGTGTTGTGTGACCGCGCAATTGTCATTCAAAGTGCATCAGCGCTGAAAGCTGAAAATTGGTCTGAGCAGGAGGGGGGTTTAGGGTGCAGTGTGTGTGTTGGCACATGGGTTTGCAGTCCACAATGGGGGCACATGTTGGTAGCGTACGGACGGTCAGTTTAGCAGCAATTTTCCTCTACCTGAAACATGCATTGTGCTGGAGATGAGAATTATTACCCCAGAACATGGAGTTTGTATAGCACAGAGCTGTCATCTCCTGGAGCCACAAATAGGCAGCAATGCAACGTGGCCGTCTGTGTGAAGAACGGCTGGCACTTCATCCACCAACAAGACAACAGCTTGGAGGGAAGAATGTTTGGATACAAATGTGACGGAGCGTCTCTCCGACCGACACAATAACAACTCGGCGCTGGGCCAGAAATCACAGCCGACCGATACATTGGCTCTTTAAAATGATTATTTATGTTACATCTGCTACATTATATAATAATAATAATAATAATTTATACATTTAAATTCCTCTCATCAAATATTATTATTTCATTATTACTATTATTATCATCGTTCTTCTTAAAATATGTGTATTTTATTAATAATAGTAATATTTATAAAATATTTTTATTACTATTATCTTATTCTTCCTTCTTCTTCTTTCTTCTTCCTTCCTCTACTTCTTCCTTCTTTCTTCCTCTACTTCATCCTTCTTCCTTCCTTCCTTCTTCGCTCCACTACTTCTTCCTTCCTCTACTTCTTCCTGTTTCTATTTCATCCTTCTTTCTTCATCTACTTCATCCTTCTTCCATGCACTACTTATTCCTTCCTTCCTTCCTGTACTTCTTCCTTCCTCTACTTCTTCCTTCTTTCATCTACTACTTCTTCCTTCCTCTACTTCTTCCTTCTTTCATGCACTACTTCTTCCTTTTTCCTTCCTCTACTATTTCCTTCCTCTTCTTCTTCCTTCCTCTACTTCTTCATTCCTCTACTTTTTCCTTCTTACAACCACTAATTCCTTCCTTTACTTCATCCTTCTTCCTTCATTCCTTCTTCGATCCACTACTTCTTCCTTCCTTTACTTCTTCTTTCTTCCTGTTTCTATTTCATCCTTCTTTCTTCATCTACTTCACCCTTCTTCCATGCACTACTTCTTCCTTCCTTCCTTCCTCTACTTCTTCCTTCTTTCATGCACTACTTCTTCCTTTTTTCCTTCCTCTATTATTTCCTTCCTCTTCTTCTTCCTTTCTCTACTTCGTCCTTCTTCCATCTACTACTTCTTCCTTCTTCCTTCCTCTACTTCTTTATTCTTCTACTTCTTTCTTCCTCTACTTCTTCCTTCTTCCATGCACTACTTGCTCCTTATTCTTTCCTCTACTATTTCCTTCCTCTACTTCTTCCTTCTTCCATCTACTACTTCTTCCTTCCTCTACTTCTTCCTTCTTTCATGCACTTCTTCTTCCTTTTTTCTTCCTTTACTATTTCCTTCCTCTTCTTCTTCCTTCCTCTACTTCTTCATTCCTCTACTTTTTCCTTCTTACAACCACTAATTCCTTCCTTTACTTCATCCTTCTTCCTTCATTCCTTCTTCGATCCACTACTTCTTCCTTCCTTTACTTCTTCTTTCTTCCTGTTTCTATTTCATCCTTCTTTCTTCATCTACTTCACCCTTCTTCCATGCACTACTTCTTCCTTCCTTCCTTCCTCTACTTCTTCCTTCTTTCATGCACTACTTCTTCCTTTTTCCTTCCTCTACTATTTCCTTCCTCTTCTTCTTCCTTTCTCTACTTCTTCCTTCTTCAATCTACTACTTCTTCCTTCTTTCTTCCTCTACTTCTTTATTCTTCTACTTCTTTCTTCCTCTACTTCTTCCTTCTTCCATGCACTACTTCCTCCTTATTCTTTCCTCTATTATTTCCTTCCTCTACTTCTTCCTTCTTCCATCTACTACTTCCTCCTTCCTCTTCGTCTTCCTTCTTCCTTTCTCTACTTCTTCCTTCTTCCATCTACTACCCTCTTCTACTTCTTTCTTCCTCTACTTCTCCCTTATTATTTCCTCTACTTGTTCCTTCCTTCACTTCTTCCTTCTTCAACTTCTTTCTTCGTCCTTCTTCTGTTCTCTACTTCTTCCTTCTTCCTTTCTCCACTTATTCTTTCTTCTTCCTTCCTCTACTTCTTTCTTCCTTCTTCTACTTCTTCCTCCTTCTTCTACTTTTTTCTTCTTCCTTCCTCTACTTTCTTCTTCTTCTTGTTATCATTATTATGATTATTATTATGATTAATAAATAGTCCTCTTGAATCAAATATGATTTAAATTGTATTTGCTATATTATTAGCATTAATATTTTTATATACATGTATTTTTTATCTTGCATCACATGTGATTTATATTTGATCTGATATATATTGTTGTTGTTGTTATTATTATTATTTTATACATATAGCAAGGTCCCCGGAGACCTAATGATGACCTTAAGAGTCAAGGAGAGCTGACATCCTTCCTTGTAGAGTGGGTTACCAGGCATGGTGGGTGTGTTGCAAGAAGAAATGATGGGCGCCAGTCACTTTTTGAATGCAAACAAGAGATGTATTGTCTCTTAACAGAACTGTGGGAGAGAGGGTTAGGGTCCGGGACACCCTTAGGTAGAAGCAATGATAATTGGCAGACTCCGAGACCTCTATAGGTAGACAGCTATACAGTGGAAGGCCTCCAGCCGGATAACACTTCTGTATAGGTAGGGCCGCTGTCTCCTATGGCAACGAATCTTGTAACAGTCACTAATGGTAGTTGTACATAACTCTTGGTAATTCCTGAGTTTTAAAAGACTATGGAAAAAAGAAATAATAAGATAAAAGAATATAATGCCACTAGGATATTCTACCAGCAAACAAATTATTATGGGCATTATGGACACAGATATTCACTCAGAAGGGTCAAGGGAACACACACAAGGCTACCACCCCTGGACAGAGGAAAATTATATATATATATACATATATATACACACACACATATACATATACATATATATATACACATATAAATACACACATGCATGTGTGTGCGCACATGCACATATACGTGCACACGCCCATACACACAGACCAACATACAGGGGAGTCCATACTAAAATACATATACACAGATGTGCATGTCTAATATGTACAAAAAAAAAACTAGAGGCATAAATCTAGTAGGCCAGTGGATGTACTAACCTTCATCATATGAAATTTTCAATTTCAATCAGACAGGAAGGGAAAAAAATGGGAAAAAGAGGGTTAAAAAGTGTCTGTCTATTTATTATATGTTATATATGTTATATAGGGCACGTACTTACTCAGGCCGTTTCTATGTGTGTTAATTACATGTAATTCAGACTATAATGAGCCTGTGGAATGGTATGAAAAAATAAATGAATACAAAAAGCGGTACTCCTGTATTAAAAATTATGATCAATATATCTAAAAATATATATATACGGATCTGTCCACTTATGTAGAAATGATAGGACTGAGCTTATTTCCAAACCCTTGTTTAGGCCTCCAGGCACAAGGGTATCGAGGGTATAAATCCAGGAAGTTTCTCTCTGGCAGAGACGTCGAGAACGCTCTGCGGGAGGGAGAGTCCCGGACACTCGTTCCCTGACCCAAACCTGCATTCCATCAGTAGATCCCGGGGGGTATTCCTTAAAGTGTCCGGGGATCGTTAGATTGAATCCCACTGTAGATCGTCACTCCCTGAGCTCCCAGTCTCTCGCTAGACTTCCAGATCCCGGTCCTCACCGGATCTCCTGAGCTCTTCCACAGCTATCCTCCTCCTGTATACTCCTAAAGCGTCACCCCCGCTAACACACGCTAACCCGCTGTATACTCCTAAAGCGTCACCCCCGCTAACACACGCTAACCCGCTGTATACTCCTAAAGCGTCACCCCCACTAACCCGCTATATACTCTTAAAGCGTCACCCCCACTAACCCACTGTATACTCCTCAACCCGCTGTATACTCCTCAAGCATCACCCCCGCTATCCTGCTGTATACTCCTCAAGCATCACCCCCACTAACCCGCTATATAATCCTAAAGCGTCACCCCCGCTAACCCACTGTATACTCCTCAACCCGCTGTATACTTCTCAAGCATCACCCCCACTAACCCGCTGTATACTCCTCAAGCATCACCCCCGCTAACCCGCTGTATACTCCTCAAGCGTCACCCCCACTAACCCACTGTATACTCCTCAACCCGCTGTATACTCCTCAAGCGTCACCCCCGCTATCCTGCTGTATACTCCTCAAGCATCACCCCTGCTAACCCGCTGTATACTCCTCAAGCATCACCCCCACTAACCCGCTATATACTCCTCAAGCATCACCCCCACTAACCCGCTATATACTCCTCAAGCGTCACCCCCGCTAACCTGCTGTATAGTCCTCAAGCGTCACCCCCGCTAACCCGCTGTATACTCCTCAAGCGTCACCCCCGCTAACCCGCTGTATACTCCTCAAGCGCCACCCCCACTAACCCGCTATATACTCCTCAAGCATCACCCCTGCTAACCTGCTGTATACTCCTCAAGCATCACGCCCGCTAACCTGCTATATACTCCTCAAGCATCATCCCCGCTGACCCGCTATATACTCCTCAAGCGTCACCCCCGCTGACCCGCTATATACTCCTCAAGCATCACCCTTGCTAACCTGCTGTATACTCCTCAAGCGTCACCCCTGCTGTCCTGTTGGCTCTCTGGCTTGGCACTTGCTGAAGCTTTCCCACTTCTTCACTGCCCTTGGCGGGTGAGAAGGCTGCTCAGGTACTTTCTTCACCTACTGACAGTAGTCTCCGTTAATAAGGCGGATGGTCCCTTAGTGGCGACTGCTTCCCTTTTACCTCCGACCACAACTGGTTCCCCATCCAGCTGAACCTTCGCAACTCGGTTGGACTCCAATCCTGCAGTCCCAACCCTTCCCTGCTTCTCCTGCTGCTGGATAGACCTCAGACATCCTAGCACCCAGGTGTCCCCGGAAGAGACCTCAGGCTTCCGGCCTAGCAACCCAGGGCGACATAACACACGCCCACCCAGACAGCCGTCCAGGTGACCCAGAACCCCGATCACCTGACTCCGCCCAAATAAATCGGCTCTACCAGCAGGCCAAGGGACTAAAGAAACCCCCCCCCCGCCAATTGTCTGAGATACCCCATCCATTCATGATCTGACCTTGCCAAGCCCCTGTCGATCTAATGTCACCAGCCACAGCGCCACCTAGTGACAGAAGACAAAAGGTGCAGCAATTCCAGAATTGGGGAGGAATCAGTGGATCTTCTATCAATTAACCAGGATAATTACCACCTGGCCAACTAAATTCGTTAGCAAGCCGTGCCGAAACACCAGCCTGCTACATACATTTATATTACTGATTAGTGATCTTCAATTTCCAATTTAGATTGAAGAGAATCTAAAACCAAATTTTTTGTTTTTGAGAGCTAGATGGCGTGGGGGGCTGGGCACTGCCTGGAGAACGTGTTACAAAGCAAAAAAGTTTTTAAAAATTGTTTGTCGGGGTGCAGGATTTTAACACCCCCCCCCCACAAAACACTAAAGAGTTATAACATGTCTGGGGGGTGCCCTTTCACCTGCCCCGAAGGGACTCACACTATATATACAACCTACTACAGCGACATTTATAAAGTAAAATAAATGTTTAACCACTTCAGCCCCGGACCATTTTGCTGGCCAAAGACCAGAGCACTTAACTTGACTGCGTCGCTTTAACTGACAATTGCGCGGTCGTGCGACACGGCTCCCAAACAAAATTGGCGTCCTTTTTTTCCCCACAAATAGAGCTTTCTTTTGGTGGAATTTGATCACCTCTGCAGTTTTTATTTTTTGCGCTATAAACAAAAAAAGAGCTACAATTTTGAAAAAAAAACAATTGTTTACATTTTGCTATAATAAATATACCCCAAAAATATATATAAAAAAAAACTTTTTTTCCTCAGTTTAGGCCGATACGTATTCTTCTACATATTTTTGGTACAAAAAAAATTGCAATAAGCGATTATTGATTGGTTTGCACAAAAGTTATAGCGTCTTGGCATTTTTATTAATATTTTTTTTTTTTTTTTTACTAGTAATGGCGGCGATCAGCAATTTTTATCGTGACAGCGACATTATGGCGGACACATCGGACATTTTTGACACATTTTTGGGACCATTGTCATTTATACAGCAATCAGTGCTATACAAATGCACTGATTCCTGTGTAAACGACACTGGTAGTGAAGGGGTTAACCCCTAGGGGGCAGTGTAGGGGTTAAGAGTGTCCTAGGGGAGTGTTTCTAACTGTGGGGGGGGGGGCGTGGCTACACGTGACATGTCACTGATCTCTGCTCCCAATCATAGGGAGCAGAGGTCAGTGTCCTGTCACTAGGGCAGAATGGGGAAATGCTTGTTTACTTTAGCATCTTCTTCCTCCCCGCGAGACGATCGGGATTATTCCCGCGGCCATCGAGTCCGCGGGACTCACGGAGGTCCAGACCGCCGGTGGCACGCACGCGATGGCACAGCGGCAAATTTAAAGGGACGTACCTGTATGCCCATTTGCCTGCCCGTGCCATTCTGCCGACGTACATCAGCGTGGCGCCGGTCGGCATGTGGCTAAAGGGTAAGTTCACCTTCTGTAAGGTCAATTTACACAGGACCCCCACCTCACACCCCCCCCCCCCCCCCACACACACACACAGTCCTGCTGACCTGGAGTGTGGCGATATCCCGCTATGAGTCTCCGGTCCGGGGCTTAGAATTCACCCTCTCCCGCCGCCAATAAAAGCGATCTTGCAGCGAATCCGCCGCAGAGATCACTATTATCGGAAACTACCGGCCGAAGAAGAGGATACCGGGGTTATGGCAGCTGGCCGCTGCCATAACAAATATATCCCTCTTCAAAGTAAGGACGTTTATCGGCGTGCGGCGGTCCGGGAGCGGCTAGAAACACATTTAACCCTTTGATCGCCCTCTGATGTTTAACCCCCTTCCCAGCCAGTGTCATTAGTACAGTGACAGTGCCTATTTTTGGCACTGATCACTGTATTGTAATGTTGCTGGTCCCATGCTGTTTTTATATGATTTACTTGGGATCCTTAAAATCTATACCAGACGTGAAGGGTGTGGCCTGGTGTAGATTTTAGGGGGCACCCCACTTAAGAAAAATCCACTATGCCCACCCGGAAAGGATACTTCACTGGTTATTAGAATGCCAGTGGCCCCGCCTCCCCAACAACCCCCCGGGGGCCCACGAGCTGGAAGCCGCCACATTTCATAGGGTAGTAATACAACCTCCTGCTGCAGCCTGAGGTCCTCCAAACCGAGGAACAAGCAAACCATTCAGGTCAAAGGTTGTCACCAGGACAGGTGTCCCCATTGGAAGAGTTCCGCTTTATTCCTGTTCTGGTGACAACTGTAACATTTCGGATTTCCCATCACTTCCTGTCCCACAATGGTCACCCAATGGGGACACCAACAGCAATGCAAGCCTGGTGGGGACAGACAAAGCTTTGTTTTTTGGGTAGACTTTTGAAGTAAGGCTTTGCCTTTAGATAGACTTTTTAAAGGAAAGTTTCACCTTTTCGATAGACTTTTGAAGGAGAGCTTTGCCTTTAGATAGACTTTAAAATGAAAGCTTTGCCTTTTAGGTAGGCTTTAAAAGAAATGTTTTGCCTTTTATATAGACTTTTAGAGATTGCTTTGCCTTTAGGTAGACTTTTAAAGGAAAGTTTCACCTTTACATCGACTTTTAAATGAAAAGCTTTGCCTTTAGATAGACTTTGAAAGAAAGTTTTTTTGCCTTTAGATAGAATTTTTGAAGTGAAGCTTTGCCGTTAGATAAACGTTTAAAGGAAAGATTTACCTTTAGATAGGCTTCTGAAGGAAAGTTTCACCTTTAGATGTAGACGTTTAAAGGAAAGCTTTGCCTTTAGATATAGACGTTTACAGGAAAGCTTTGCCTTTAGATATACTTTTAAAAGAAAGCTTTGCCTTTAGATAGACTTCTGAAGGAAAGATTCACCTTTAGATATAGACGTTTAAAGGAAAGCTTTGACTTTAGATATAGACGTTTAAAGGAAAGCTTTGCCTTTAGATATAGACATTTACAGGAAACCTTTGCCTTTAGATATACTTTTAAAAGAAAGCTTTACCTTTAGATAGACTTCTGAAGGAAAGTTTCACCTTTAGATATAGATGTTTAAAGGAAAGCTTTGCCTTTAGATGGGCTTTTGAAGAAAATCTTTGCCATTAGATAAACATTTAAAGGAAAACTTTACCTTTAGATAGACTTCTAAAGGAAAGTTTCACCCTTAGATATAGACGTTTAAAGGAAAGCTTTGCCTTTAGATATAGACGTTTAAAGGAAAGCTTTGCCTTTAGATGGGCTTTTGAAGTAAAGCTTTGGCATTAGATAAACATTTAAAGGAAAGTTTTACCTTTAGATAGACTTCTAAAAGAAAGTTTCACCTTTAGACACTTTTAGATATAGACGTTTAAAGGAAAGTTTTTCATTTAGATGGGCTTTTGAAGTAAAGCTTTGCCTTTAGATATACTTTTAAAAGAAAGCTTTGCGTTTAGATAGACTTCTCAAGGAAGGTTTCACCTTTAGAAGATGTAGACGTTTAAAGGAAAGCTTTGCCTTTAGATGGGCTTTTGAAGTAAAGCTTTGCCTTTAGGTACACTTTTTAAAAGAAAGCTTTGCCTTTAGATAAGACTTCACCTTTCGACAGATTATTAAAGGAAAATTTTGCCTTTAGACAGAACTTTTGAAGTAAAGCTTTGCCTTTAGACAGACTTTTAACCCTTTTGACCCGCCTCCCAGATTTTAGAACTCTTAAAGGGCCAGGAGAGAGTCAGCTTGACTCTCTCCTGGCCATTTAAGAGTTCTAAAATCTGGGAGGCGGGCATTCGGGTCATGTGACCGCTGTGATTGGCTGTGTTGAGTTGTTCACTCACTACTACTACATTGTAGCAAAGTGTCACTTCTTCAGTGTTGTCACAGGAAAAGCCAGAAGAAAAGATTTACAACAATGTGAGGGGGGTGTACTTACTTTTGTGATATGCATACAGCCGGTGTCAAGAGGTTAAAGGAAAAGCTTTGCCTTTCGATAGACTTTAAGCTTTATATGTATCTTATTTTAGCACAGTTGCAGGTTGTGCTGGATAACAGAATAGATTGCGCTTGTCCGGAGTCCTCCTTTAACCCTTCCTCGGGTGGAGATGTACAAAGCGCGATTCTCATGACCTAATAATGGCGTCACTCTCACCGCATTGGCCGATGTCCAGCCCTGGAAAGTGTCGGCGGATTAATGTTCTCTTTCCACCGGCGGGCGAGAAAAATAAAAACACCAAAATTAGATGAGAGCCGTAATAGTTGATCACCATGGCGATGGGAGCAACAAATCACGGCGTCTTTATTTTAATTGTAACTTTACAAAGTTTACAATCACCGGGCACGCTATTCTCCCCCTCCCCCCCCCCCCACCCACCACCAACGGCGTCTGCCAAGACAAACACGGCGATGACACATGTCAAATAGTTTTCAAATTAAAAATGGATTTGAAGTGAGAAGTTATTAGTTTGTGTGAGCCAAAAAAAAAAAAAAAAGAAGAAGAAGAAGGATTCGGCGCGATCGGCGTCACGTAGGAGTTGAGGAGCAAAATTTTGCCATTTACAGAGGAGCCGGGGGCGGCGTGTGTGTGTGCGCTCATTTTATAGCAAACAGCGTGACAAATGCAAATAACGCAAGGAGGGCGCGATGTTATTTTTATGCCCCCCGATGAGCCTTTATATTCCGGGAAACACGGAGCTCCTCGGGACAAGAACCCGAGGTCCTCAAACCTTCCAATCAAAGGGCACCTTTACTGTCCTTCAGGCTTTAGAGGGGCCAGACATTGGTGTGAGGAATAGTGCCCCATCATTGGTGTCAGTGGGGGGAATAGTGCCCCATCATTGGTATCAGTGGGAGGAATAGTGCCCCATCATTGGTGTCAGTGGGAGGAATAGTGCCCCATCATTGGTGTCAGTGGGGGGGAATAGTACCCCATCATTGGTGTCAGTGGGAGGAATAGTGCCCCATCATTGGTATCAGTGGGAGGAATAGTGTCTCATCATTGGTATCAGTGGGAGGAATAGTACCCCATCATTGGTGTCAGTGGGAGGAATAGTGCCCCATCATTGGTATCAGTGGGAGGAATAGTGCCCCATCATTGGTGTCAGTGGGAGGAATAGTTCCCCATCATTGGTGTCAGTGGGAGGAATAGTGCCCCATCATTGGTGTCAGTGGGAGGAATAGTTCCCCATCATTGGTGTCAGTGGGAGGAATAGTGCCCCAGCATTGGTGTCAGTGGGAGGAATAGTGCCCCATCATTGGTGTCAGTGGGAGGAATAGTGCCCCATCATTGGTGTCAGTGGGAGGAATAGTGCCCCATCATTGGTGTCAGTGGGAGGAATAGTTCCCCATCATTGGTGTCAGTGGGAGGAATAGTGCCCCAGCATTGGTGTCAGTGGGAGGAATAGTGCCCCATCATTGGTGTCAGTGGGAGGAATAGTGCCCCATCATTGGTGTCAGTGGGGGGGAATAGTGCCCCATCATTGGTGTCAGTGGGAGGAATAGTGCCCCATCATTGGTGTCAGTGGGAGGAATAGTGCCCCAGCATTGGTGTCAGTGGGAGGAATAGTGCCCCATCATTGGTGTCAGTGGGGGGAATAGTGCCCCATCATTGGTGTCAGTGGGGGGAATAGTGCCCCATCATTGGTGTCAGTGGGAGGAATAGTGCCCCAGCATTGGTGTCAGTGGGAGGAATAGTGTCCAATTATTGGTGTCAGTGGGAGGAATAGTGCCCCAGCATTGGTGTCAGTGGGAGGAATAGTGCCCCATCATTGGTGTCAGTGGGGGGAATAGTGCCCCATCATTGGTGTCAGTGGGAGGAATAGTGCCCCATCATTGGAGCACAGGTGTGTCAGGAGGAAGGTGTCTCTCCTGCTGTGATTCTGAGCAGTGGCGGCTGGTGCTCAAATTTTTTTGGGGGGCGGGGGGGGGGGTGGCTGCAAAAAAACTGTAAAAGTCTCACTGTGTCCATCATATGCAGCCATTGTGCCTGTTAAACACAGCCACTGTGCCCATCAAATGTAGCCACTTGTGCCCATCAAATTTAGTCATTGTGCCTATCAAATGTAGCCATTGTGCCCATCCAACAAAGCCATTGTGCCCATCAAATGCAGCCACTGTGGCCATCTTATGCAGCCACTTGTGCTTATCATATGCAGCCACTGTGCCCATCGAACGTAGCCACTTGTGCCCATCATATGCAGCCATTGTGCCCCTCGAACGCAGCCACTGTGCCCATTAAATGCAGGCACTTGTGCCCATCATATGCAGCCACTTGTGCCCATCTCTCCTCCCACTCGCGGCTCTGGCAGCACCCAACCCCTACCCCTTGCGTGTCTCTGGCAGCAGCACAGACATCCAATAGGGTTGCCTGGCACATTGACCAATCAGGAAACAGGTCTGCCGTCCTGCCTCCTGATTGGCAGGGAGGAAGGTTAGTGTTAAAATAGAAAAAAAATAATTTGCTATCCTCACACAATTGGGTGCGATCAGGGCGCACTCTCTGTGCCCTGAGCCCACCCTATTTTGAAGCCTATTTGAAGCCAGCTCTAATTGAGTGCTCAAAAAGTACCATCACCTCCCACCCCCGCCATAGGCATCCATGCATCTAGCTTCCTGAAAAGGGCTGGGCGCATGGACGGGGGGGGGGGGCAGCGCCCTTGCGCCCACAGTGCACAGGCCACCACTGATTCTGAGGCTGCTGCAGGTGATCTGTGTGAAAGGGGAGTGGTGGTGAAATCTCTCCCAGCCCTCCTGGCCCCTTTCTTGGGAAGCCATGGAGGCCAGCGGGGAATCTCCTGCTGGAAGCTTGCAGCCATCTCCTGGGCCATCGGGTGACATGCCTGCCCCTGTACAAGCTGATCTCTCTGCCCCTGTACAAGCCATGGCTGGGATCTCTCTGCCCCTGTACAAGCCATGGCTGGGGATCTCTCTGCCCCTGTACAAGCCATGGCTGGGATCTCTCTGCCCCTGTACAAGCCATGGCTGGGGATCTCTCTGCCCCTGTACAAGCCATGGCTGGGGATCTCTCTGCCCCTGTACAAGCCATGGCTGGGGATCTCTCTGCCCCTGTACAAGCCATGGCTGGGGATCTCTCTGCCCCTGTACAAGCCATGGCTGGGGATCTCTCTGCCCCTGTACAAGCCATGGCTGGGGATCTCTCTGCCCCTGTACAAGCCATGGCTGGGGATCTCTCTGCCCCTGTACAAGCCATGGCTGGTGATCTCTCTGCCCCTGTACAAGCCATGGCTGGGGATCTCTCTGTCCCTGTACAAGCCATGGCTGGGGATCTCTCTGTCCCTGTACAAGCCATGGCTGGGGATCTCTCTGTCCCTGTACAAGCCATGGCTGGGGATCTCTCTGTCCCTGTACAAGCCATGGCTGGGGATCTCTCTGTCCCTGTACAAGCCATGGCTGGGGATCTCTCTGCCCCTGTACAAGCCATGGCTGGGGATCTCTCTGCCCCTGTACAAGCCATGGCTGGGGATCTCTCTGTCCCTGTACAAGCCATGGCTGGGGATCTCTCTGTCCCTGTACAAGCCATGGCTGGTGATCTCTCTGCCCCTGTACAAGCCATGGCTGGGGATCTCTCTGCCCCTGGTGAGGATGAAGGCTCGGAAGCCATTCGGGAGCGAGTGGTGGCTGGAATTAAAGTCCTGAATAGGGAGAGAGACAAGCACTACAAGCTCAGAGCGAAATGTTTCCGGAAGCAGCATGAGGGCTTGTACAGCCGGAAACGTGGATCCATGGATTCAGAGATCCAACTAGATAAAGTCAATGTGGAACACCAGGAGACCATGGTGTCCATGATGGAGGGCAGAGATGGGCCCTTCAAGGAAAAGTTTTTCAATGACCAAAGGTTTGCGAGTTTGACAAAAATGGAGGTGAAGGAGGACGAGACCCCCAGTTCTGACCCCCTGCCTCTCAGGGAGAGGTAAGCAGCCCTAAGCCTTCCCAGGAGTCAGGAGGCATGCTGAGGGTAATCGAGGCAATGGAGTCTCCTATGCGGGGGATCAGCTGGTGTTTCATGATGAGGACATTACCGATGATGTGCCTGACAAGGTAAAGCCTGTCAAGCCCCATGTGGTGCATAAAACTGTTTTTGTGCCATTCAGCACCATGACTGATGCTGACAATGTGCCCAATGACAATCAGGCTGCTAATCCCATGTGTAGCAATGTTGTAGTGCAGTAAAAGTTGCATTTAAAAAATGACCATCCTGAAAAGGAACTACAAGTGTCAGCCCAACCTATTAACCCCCCTTTAGCTGAGTCCAAAGCTGTTTGCCCCACAGCTGCTGAAGACTCTACAGCACAACTTCAGGAGACAGCTGGTATTGCAGCAGAAACTGTGACTATTCCTGATGGGAATTTGAATGTGTGTGTGGCTGATACAAATCGTCCCTGTACAAGTGTGATGGACAATCGTCCCAGTACAAGTGAGATGGACAATCGTCCCAGTACAAGTGAGATGGGCAATCGTCCCAGTACAAGTGAGATGGACAATCGTCCCAGTACAAGTGAGATGGACAATCGTCCCAGTACAAGTGAGATGGACAATCGTCCCAGTACAAGTGAGATGGACAATCGTCCCAGTACAAGTGAGATGGACAATCGTCCCAGTACAAGTGTGATGGACAATCGTCCCAGTACAAGTGAGATGGACAATCGTCCCAGTACAAGTGAGATGGACAATCGTTCCAGTACAAGTGAGATGGACAATCGTCCCAGTACAAGTGAGATGGGCAATCGTCCCAGTACAAGTGTGATGGGCAATCGTCCCAGTACAAGTGAGATGGACAATCGTCCCAGTACAAGTGTGATGGACAATCGTCCCAGTACAAGTGTGATGGACAATCGTCCCAGTACAAGTGTGATGGACAATCGTCCCAGTACAAGTGTGATGGACAATCGTCCCAGTACAAGTGAGATGGACAATCGTCCCAGTACAAGTGTGATGGACAATCGTCCCAGTACAAGTGTGATGGACAATCGTCCCAGTACAAGTGAGATGGACAATCGTCCCAGTACAAGTGTGATGGACAATCATCCTGGAACAACTGTGATGGACAATCGTCCCAGTACAAGTGAGATGGACAATCGTCCCAGTACAAGTGAGATGGACAATCGTCCCGGTACAAGTGAGATGGACAATCGTCCCAGTACAAGTGTGATGGACAATCGTCCCGGTACAAGTGTGATGGGCAATCGTCCCAGTACAAGTGAGATGGACAATCGTCCCAGTACAAGTGAGATGGACAATCGTCCCAGTACAAGTGTGATGGACAATCGTCCCAGTACAAGTGTGATGGACAATCATCCTGGAACAACTGTGATGGACAATCGTCCCAGTACAAGTGAGATGGACAATCGTCCCAGTACAAGTGAGATGGACAATCGTCCCAGTACAAGTGTGATGGACAATCATCCTGGAACAACTGTGATGGACAATCGTCCCAGTACAAGTGAGATGGACAATCGTCCCAGTACAAGTGTGATGGACAATCGTCCCAGTACAAGTGTGATGGACAATCGTCCCAGTACAAGTGAGATGGACAATCGTCCCAGTACAAGTGAGATGGGCAATCGTCCCAGTACAAGTGAGATGGACAATCGTCCCAGTACAAGTGTGATGGGCAATCGTCCCAGTACAAGTGAGATGGACAATCGTCCCAGTACAAGTGAGATGGACAATCGTCCCAGTACAAGTGTGATGGACAATCGTCCCAGTACAAGTGTGATGGACAATCGTCCCAGTACAAGTGTGATGGACAATCGTCCCAGTACAAGTGAGATGGACAATCGTCCCAGTACAAGTGTGATGGACAATCGTCCCAGTACAAGTGTGATGGACAATCGTCCCAGTACAAGTGAGATGGACAATCGTCCCAGTACAAGTGTGATGGACAATCATCCTGGAACAACTGTGATGGACAATCGTCCAAGTACAAGTGAGATGGACAATCGTCCCAGTACAAGTGAGATGGACAATCGTCCCGGTACAAGTGAGATGGACAATCGTCCCGGTACAAGTGAGATGGACAATCATCCCAGTACAAGTGTGATGGACAATCGTCTCGGTACAAGTGTGATGGGCAATCGTCCCGGTACAAGTGTGATGGACAATCGTCCCGGTACAAGTGAGATGGACAATTGTCCCAGTACAAGTGTGATGGGCAATCATCCCAGTACAAGTGTGATGGACAATCGTCCCAGTACAAGTGTGATGGGCAATCGTCCCAGTACAAGTGTGATGGGCAATCATCCCAGTACAAGTGTGATGGACAATCGTCCCAGTACAAGTGAGATGGACAATCGTCCCAGTACAAGTGTGATGGACAATCGTCCCAGTACAAGTGTGATGGACAATCGTCCCAGTACAAGTGAGATGGACAATCGTCCCAGTACAAGTGTGATGGACAATCATCCTGGAACAACTGTGATGGACAATCGTCCCAGTACAAGTGAGATGGGCAATCGTCCCAGTACAAGTGAGATGGACAATCGTCCCAGTACAAGTGTGATGGGCAATCGTCCCAGTACAAGTGAGATGGACAATCGTCCCAGTACAAGTGAGATGGACAATCGTCCCAGTACAAGTGTGATGGACAATCGTCCCAGTACAAGTGTGATGGACAATCATCCTGGAACAACTGTGATGGACAATCGTCCCAGTACAAGTGAGATGGACAATCGTCCCAGTACAAGTGTGATGGACAATCGTCCCAGTACAAGTGAGATGGACAATCGTCCCAGTACAAGTGTGATGGACAATCGTCCCAGTACAAGTGAGATGGACAATCGTCCCAGTACAAGTGTGATGGACAATCGTCCTGGTACAAGTGTGATGGGCAATCGTCCCAGTACAAGTGAGATGGACAATCGTCCCAGTACAAGTGTGATGGGCAATCATCCCAGTACAAGTGTGATGGACAATCGTCCCAGTACAAGTGAGATGGACAATCGTCCCAGTACAAGTGTGAAGAACATGTTAGACAATCCTTTGAGGAATTCTTTCAGGCTCAGGTGACCATCCTGGACTTTTGTAGCAGCAAGGCTGAGTGGTGGGAGCTGATAAAAAAGAGCATCGCTGGATTCTTCAGGGGTCTAGCCAATAGAAAAAGTTAAATACATGACCTACCAACGTTTAAGGAGGAAGCTGGATATTCTTGTCTCGAGAGGAGGAGATCCTGGGGCAATCTCCGAAGTCAAATTCCTTCTCAGGAAGTGTCAATATGACCGGCATGCCTCTTTGGTTCTGGAGAGGGACTATGGGAAGTACCACTCGCCTGACCCTTACCAGAACTGCAAACAAGGTGTAGCTGTTAAAAACGTTTTTTGGCCTTCAGGACAGTACAGGTTCCTTGACAAAGTCCAGGTCAGGGATCCTGGAGGTCGTGAGGTCCTTTTATGCTGACCTTCTTGGGAGGAAAGAGCTTGACCGAAAGTTTTTTGGACAGTTTTGGAAAGTTTTTTGGACTCTACTACAGGTCTAAATGGTGGATAATCCACTCTTGCTATCCTGCGACGGATGATCATCTCTTCGGGGTCCAGCAATGGCTGATCTGATCCAGCGACGGGTGATTTTCAGTCCAGCGCAGTCCATCTGTCCATATGTAACGGAAAGCTGCGTTACATCAGAGGGGGGCGGGGTCATCCATACATCATTGGGGAAGCCCTGGCTTCCCTCACTAGTGTCAGAGGGGGCGGGGTCAGGTGACGGATGGCCCCACCCTCCTAATATAAGAAACGTCATGCGCCGGGATCCCCGCAGTGTCTTCTCAGTGGAGACAGAAGATGGATGGATGGACTGCGCTGGACTGAAAATCACCCATCGCTGGATCAGATCAGCCATCGCTGGACCCCGGAGAGATGATCATCCATCGCTGGCTAGCAAGAGTGGATTAGCACCGCCGGAATCTTTTTTTTTTTTTTTTTTAATAAAGGAATTTTTCAAAAGTGTGTTTGTCTTATTTAACAATTTTTTACACTTTCTTTGTGAAATGGTAGGAGTACTTTTGTACCCCCTTACCATTTCAAACAGGGGGGCCGGGATCTGGGGGTCCCCTTGTTAAAGGGGGCTTCCAGATTCCGATAAGCCCCCCGACCGCAGACCCCCACAACCACCGGCCAGGGTTGTGGGGATTAGGCCCTTGTCCCCATCAACATGGGGACATGGTGCTTTGAGGGGTCACAGACCCCCAAAGCATCCTCCCAATGTTGAGGGTATGTGGCCTGGTACGGTTCAGGAGGGGGGGCGCTCTCTCGTCCCCCCCTCTTTTCCTGCAGCCTGCCAGGTTGTGTGCTCGGATAAAGGGTCTGGTATGGATTTTTAGGGGGACCCCCACGTCAATTTTTTTTTAAAATTTGACGCAGGGTTCCCCTTAATATCCATATCAGACCTGAAGGGCCTGGTAATTGAATTTGGGGGAACCCCACGCTTTTTTTTTTTTTTTATCAATGAATGAATTGTCGGCTCCCGTAATACAGAGAACACTCATTGAGTGTTCTCTGTATTACGGGAGCCGACAATTCATTATAGCCGCGAGTGATTTTAAATGAATTTTTTTTCTGCAGAAATGACACTTTGTGCAGGGACAGTTCTAAGCACGGGAAACATGCGCCCCTTCACAGGCATACTATAGACACCCCCCAGGTACGAAATTTAAAGGAATATTACACTTTTATTGTTTCACTTTAATCATTATTAAAATCACTGCTCCTGAAAAAACGGATGTTTTTAAAACTTTTTTTTGCATTGATCCATGTCCCCTGGGGCAGGACCCCGGTCCCCAAACACTTTTTAGGACAGTAACTTGCAAATTAGCCTTAAAAATGAGCACTTTAGATTTCTCCCATAGACTTGTACAGGGTGTTCCGGCTTTTGCGAATTTGCCGCGAACAGCCCAAATTATTCACTGTTCGCTGAACAGGCAATGTTCGAGTCGAACTCGAAGCTCATCCTTAGTGTCTGGTATCAGTGGGAGGAACAGGGCTCCAAGGGCCGGATAAAGGCAAGCATAGGCTATACCCGGTCCTGAGACCAAAGATCAAAAACTATTTTTCTTATTCAATTATTTTTTTATTGAAGATTAGAGGTCACAAAAAATACAAAGTATACATTACTGGTACCATGAAGCGCAGGGATAATACATTGTATGAAGGTATTAGCACTACAAAGTGCTACAATAAGAAACAAAGCAACCAGCACGTGGTGAAAACTATTTTTTATTTGGGGTGGAAATAGAATGGTGCAGCCTGTGTGAAAAATTGGCGGTGCCCTTAGGCCGCGTACACACGCGGGGACTGTTCGCCCAACTTTGTCCGTCAAACAGTTTCGGCAAACAGTCCGCTCAAAATTAGCATGGACGGACATGGCCACACACGACGGACAAACAGTTTGCTGAAACCGTGCGCGATGACGTGAACGGCACGTACGACGGGACGAAAAATACGACGTCCTATACACTGCATTATAGCTTTCGGCGTGAAAATCCTTTCTGAGCATGCGCGCAACTTTGTTTGACGAACAAGCCTACACACGAGCGGACTGTTCGCTGAAACAAGGTTTCAGCGGACAGTTTTTCGGAAATTCCGAAAAACCTTGTCCGTCAAACTGTCCGCTGAAACTGTCCGCTGAAAGCCCACACACGAGCGGACTGTCCGCCCAAACACTGTTCAGCGGACAAAGTTGGGCGAACAGTCCGCCCGTGTGTACGCGGCCTTAGAGCCCCGGTGCTGTAAAGTTGTGAAGATTTTGTGTCGCTTTCTGGCCTGGAGGCACAACAGGATGTGAGAGGAAATCTGTCCCCAGAGCAGGTGTCTCCATCAAAAGATTCCCTCTCACCTGTTTCTTCTATTCTAATACAGCATTGGACCACACAGCTGCACTGCGGCATACGATAAACTCATACCATGATGTCAGGAAGGCATCAGAACACAAAGCAAGCAAGCGCCAATCTGCTGAACAAAAGTAATTGCCGAATGCTCGTGTATATTTTTTTACCCAAGCCTAAGAACTTGCTGGATGGTCTTCATCTGCTAACTTGCGATTTGAGCTCAGAACCTGTTCTTGGGATCTGTTTTTCCTGTTGGTGACCTTCCCTGCCATCTCATCTCTGCCTTCTTGTTATTGACATCGGCTAGTTCCTAACTATGGCTTTTCTCTACAGATTCTATGCTCGACCTTTAGGTAGTTCCCTACCACAACTCGTCTCTGCTGATTCTTGGCTTGACCTTGGCTAATTCTTGACCACAGCACACCTCTTCTGATTCCCAGCTGACTTTGGCAAGTTCCTGACCATGACTTGTTTCTGTTAAATCCTACCTTGACCTTGTCTAGTCCCTGACCATGGCTTATATCGGTTGATTTCCAGTTGACCATAGATCCAGTGCCCTGAAAAAAAAGTATTCACACCCCTTGAAATTTTCCATATTTTGTCATGTTACAAACAAAAACTCTACAGATTCTCTGCTCGACCTTTAGGTAGTTCCCTACCACAACTCGTCTCTGCTGATTCTTGGCTTGACCTTGGCTACTTCTTGACCACAGCACATCTCTTCTGATTCCCAGTTGACTTTGGCAAGTTCCCGACCATGACTTGTTTCTGTTAAATCCTACCTTGACCTTGTCTAGTCCTTGAATCCAGTTGACCGTAGATCCAGTGCCCTCAAAAAACGTATTCATACGCCTTGAAATTTTCCATATTTTGTCATGTTACAACCAAAAACTCTACAGATTCTATGCTCGACCTTTAGGTAGTTCCCTACCACAACTCGTCTCTGCTGATTCTTGGCTTGACCTTGGCTACTTCTTGACCACAGCACATCTCTTCTGATTCCCAGTTGACTTTGGCAAGTTCCCGACCATGACTTGTTTCTGTTAAATCCTACCTTGACCTTGTCTAATCCCTGACCATGGCTTATATCGGTTGATTTCCAGTTGACCATAGATCCAGTGCCCTGAAAAAAAGTATTCACACCCCTTGAAATTTTCCATATTTTGTCATATTACAACCAAAAACTCTACAGATTCTATGCTCGACCTTTAGGTAGTTCCCTACCACAACTCGTCTCTGCTGATTCTTGGCTTGACCTTGTCTACTTCTTGACCACAGCACATCTCTTCTGATTCCCAGTTGACTTTGGCAAGTTCCTGACCATGACTTGTTTCTGTTAAATCCTACCTTGACCTTGTCTAGTCCTTGAACTTGTATCCAGTTGGCCGTAGATCCAGTGCCCTCAAAAAACGTATTCATACGCCGTGAAATTTTCCATATTTTGTCATGTTACAACCAAAAACATTGGGATTTTATGTGATAGACCAACACAAAGAGGCACATAATTGTGAAGCAGAAGGAAAATGATAAATGGTTTTCTCTTTTTTTTTTCTTCCATTAACCGCTTCAGCCCCGGAAGATTTTACCCCCCTTCCTGACCAGAGCACTTTTTGCGTGCGACGTGGCTCCCAAACAAAATTGGTCATCTTTTTTTCTCACAAATAGAGCTTTCTTTTTGTGGTATTTAATCAACCTTTGCGCTATAAACAAAAAAAGAGCGACAATTTTGAAAAAAAAACGCATTATTTTTTTACATTTTGCTATAATAAATATCCCCCAAAAATATATCAAAAAAAGTTTTTTTCCCTCAGTGTAGGCCGATATGTATTTTTCTACATATTTTTGGTAAAAAAAAATCACAATAAGCGTTTATTGATTGGTTTGGGCAAAAGTTATAGCGTTTACAAAATAGGGGATAGTTTTATGGCATTTTTATTAATATTTTTTTTTTTTTTTTACTAGTAATGGCGGCGATCTACGCTTTTTATCGTGA
The DNA here is from genome assembly GCF_037356315.1 of Lithobates pipiens. Classification (NCBI taxonomy): domain Eukaryota; kingdom Metazoa; phylum Chordata; class Amphibia; order Anura; family Ranidae; genus Lithobates; species Lithobates pipiens. Next base: position 20,105,357 of record NW_027507786.1, on the reverse strand, counting down.
CTGCGACATTATGGCGGACACGTCGGACATTTTTGACACATTTTTGGACCATTGTCATTTATACAGCAATCTGTGCTATACAAATGCACTGATTCCTGTGAAAATAACACTGGCAGAGGGGTTAACCACTAGGGGGCAGGGTAAGTGTTAAGTGTGTCCTGGGGCATGTTTCTAACTATGGGGGGGGTGTGGCTACATGTGACATGTCACTGATCTCTGCTCCCAATCACAGGGAGTGGTGATCAGTGACACTGTCACTAGGCAGAACAGGGAGATGCTTGTTTACATTAGCATCTCCCCGTTCTTCCTCCCTGTGAGATGATCGCGGGTATCCCCGCAGCGATCGAGTCCACGGGACCCGCGACCCGACTCGCGGTGGTCCCGGCGGCGCACACACGATGGCATGGCGGCAAATTTAAAGGGACGTACAGGTACGCCCCTTTGCCTGTCCGTACCATTCTGCTGACGTACATCGGCGAGCGCCGGTCGGGAACCGGTTAAATATGTGGAAAAAAAAAGTGTGGGGGCATTTGTATTTGTATTTATATTTTTTAGTCAATGCTTTGTAGAACCCCCTTTCTCTACAAGTCTTTTTGGGGGTGTCTCTACCAGCTTTGCACATCTAGAGAGGACATTTCTGCCCATTCTTCTTCTTTGTAAAATATCTCAAGCTCTGTCAGATTGGATGGAGAGGGTCTGTGATCAGCAATTTTCATGTCTGGCCACAGATTCTCAATGGGATTTAGGTCTGGACTGTGACTGGGCCATTCTAACACATGAATATGCTTTGATGTAAACCATTCCATTGTAGCTCTGGCTGGATGTTTCGGGTCATTGTCCTGCTGGAAGGGGAACCTCCGCCCCGGTCTCAAGTCTTTTGTCGACTTTAAACAGGTTTTCTTCTAAGATTTTCCTGTATTTGTCTCCATCCATCTTCCCATCAACTCTGACCAGCTTCCCTGTCCCTGCTGAAGAAAACCATCCCCACCACATGATGCTGCCACCGCCATGTCTCACGGTGGGGATGGTGTGTTCAGGGGGATGGGCAGTGTTAGTTTCCCCCACACATAGCGTTTTGCTTTTAGGCCATAAAGTAGAATTTTGGTCTCATCTGAGCAGATCACCTTCTTCCACATGTTTGCTGCCCCCTCCCCCACATGGCTTCTCTCAAACTACAAACAGGACTTCTTATGACTTTCTTTCTCCAATGTCTTTCTTCTTGTCACTCTTCCATAAAGGGCAGATTTGTGGAGAGACGACTAATGCTGCGTACACATGACCGGACTTTTCAACAG